>NC_031777.1:23034177-23037899 GCF_001522545.3 Parus major | reverse complement strand
AAAGAAATAGAAGAGTGGAAGAAGGAAAAGGCAAAAGAAAGAAAGAGGAAAATAATTATAGAAAGAAGAAAAGAAGGGAAGAAAGAAAGAAGATGGGAAATTACAAAGGAGAAATAAAAAGTGAAAAAAGAGCGGATGAGAAATAAAAGACGACAGAGAGGAAGGACAGACGAGCCGTAGTTCGGGAGGTGAGGGGAGAACACAGAGCCCCTGCCCCTCTCTTCGCCTGACAGACAGACACAGGGGCGAGCACAGGTCTCTGACCTACAGCGAACACCTCGAGGAGATTTCAGAAGCACCAACTTCATTTCCAAAGCAATTTTCCCGC
This sequence comes from Parus major, assembly GCF_001522545.3. Classification (NCBI taxonomy): domain Eukaryota; kingdom Metazoa; phylum Chordata; class Aves; order Passeriformes; family Paridae; genus Parus; species Parus major. Next base: position 23,037,571 of record NC_031777.1, on the reverse strand, counting down.
GGCTGAGCGGGCTCCAACATCTCTTCCTGCCCTCTCCAGATCGGAAAACGGGAATTTATTTTTTTTTATTATTTTTTTTAAACAACTCGTTTCTCTACGTTCTGCTTGGGAAAGGAAAGAAACGAAAGAGAGATGGGGAGGGAAAAAAGATGCTGGAGGGCAATGTTTTCAGGTCGGGCACTGGGGCACGGGGAGATTGGACGTTATTATTAAATCCTAAATTCACCGTGAAAACGGGAGTTTCTGCGCAGTCACAAGGAAAGGCCAGGGCAGTCCTGGAGGAAGGATCAAACTATTGGAAAATATGTTCTTGGTGTCTAAAGGTGGTTTTTATAATCCAGGATGATTTATTTTTGTTCGGGACTGCGAGGAACTAGAAAGAGAAAACAAAAAAACTACCGGAGAAAGGCATAAGATCTTGACCTTTCCTAATTCTCCAAATCAGCAGTAATGGAAAGCAGAAGGTGCCAGGGGAAGAGGCAGGAGGTGAGGGCCGAGCGGGAGCGCAGCGGGGCCGGCCGGGCCGGGGTCCCGCACCCACAGCCCGCAGCGGGCGAGGGAAGGGCCGCTCGCTTCCCTCCTCGGGATCCGCACCACTTAACACGGGCTTAGTTAAGCGAAAGCAGAGAAAGCAATTACACACACACACAGCCCTCCCGCTGTGGTCCCGACGGGGATATTCCGGGGCAGGATCGTTTTATGTCGCCCCGACAAACCCGAGGAGAATCCCCCGTTTTCCGCCTCTCCCGGGCTGCGCACACACGGAAATCCGCCGCGGAATAACTACGGACAGAGCGACGCGGTTTTGCTGCAATCCTTTCACCTGACATGTAGAAAGCAGAGGAGTGGGGGCACATTAAAGGGGAAAAAAAAAACAAACCCAAAAACAAAAAACCAAAAACCAAAAAACTCTATGAATGCGTAACCAAAGCCAAAGCAAGGCAAGGGAATCCGCATTCCCCCCGGGTCCTACTCGAAAACAGCCTCCGATCCGAAAGGGAGATGGGGGGGGAAAAAAACCTTAAACGTGCAGAAAAGGATCGGGCTCCTGGAGGGCTTTGCCCGGGGTTTAGCTGTGACAAAACAACCCCGAAAGCAGCCCCGAGAACCTGAGCTACGGAGCCTAAGCACGGGAGGGGAGGAAAAGGGAAAAGCTAAATCGCCTTTCTGGCCAGGGACTCCCAAGCAGCGACTGCAACAGCTAATTATTTTCCTTTCAGTGCTCGGTTATTGCTGGTGTCCTCCTCGCCTCCCCTCCAATAAATAAATAAAACCCTCCTTTAGGCAGCGAGGCGTGAAAAATGATCCTCGCTGAACGCTTAAAAATAACGTCCCGTGAAGATCGGGGCCGCGGAGCCAGCCTGCCCCGTAATTAGGGGCCATTATCCGTCCCGCCTAGCCGAGGCAAAATTTCTCATGAAACCCCCGAACCGAGCCCGGCCAGGGCATTCCGGAGCCAGGGGAGACCCCCGGGTCCTTCCCCGCCGCTCCCCATTCCGGCGGACGGGGAGAGCCGGTTCCCGGGGCTCCGCCGACCCTCCCCGAGCCACGCAGACACTTGCAGGCGGCGTGAGCCCGATCGGGGCACGGAACGAGCGGCGGTGCTTCAGGGAAATTCAGGGAATTGAGGAAATTCTAATTTTAGAGACGCTTGGGGTTCTTCCCCCCAAAATAAAACCTCGACCGCGCTCACACTCGCAGCCCCCGCAGGGCCGATCCCGACCCTTCCTGCGTGGGTACCACGAGTCCCGCTAAAGGGGGGGAATCCCCCCGCTCCCAAGTCAGTTCAGCTTCAATTCTGTCCGTCGAGCGCGACGTAAAAACCCACAAATCCGGAAGGCAAAAGGAGATGAACGGAGCCGGGGCAAGGTGTCCCAGACCCAGACACCGCCCCCGATCCCCCTCTCCTGAGCGTGTGGGGTAGGGGGCTCTCCAGGGAAACACCGCTTCCCCGCAGAGGACCCCCCTCCATCCCTTCAAGCCCTGAGACCACCAACTTGGAGAACCCATTGCACCAGCGGGACTGGAGGGGCCACACGCCTCCTTCATCCCTACGGGCATCGACTGCCATTTCTTATCCGCTCCTGGCACCCTTTGCTCCTGTCCCTCCTGCACTTCACAAACAAACAAGCCAAAAATTATTAAAAATCGCTACTTTATATTAAAACAACTAGCCCCCCTTCTGCCAGGCGCACAACCACCACCCAGCCTCGCTGTACATCGCTTTCTTCCCTCGGATCCCGTCTCCTCAAAGCAAGCTCGGTTATTAAAAGAGGCTGAACAAAGATAGCCCCGAGAGCAGCTATCAGCGCATTTTAACTTCATCAAAGACTTCGGGGGAGAGGGAGAGGAGGGGTCTGGCACCTTCTAGTAATGAGCTTGTCAGGAACACCCCTGCCAGAGCAATTGAACAATTTGCACACAAGCAAAAGAAAAGGAGAGTGGAGGGAGGGAGGAAGGGGAAATGCTACAAAAGCCCCTTCAATTTCCAACCATGTGCTTGGCAATCTGGAAAATAGATTCATTGGCCTCCTCTTTTCTCCCATGTCGAGTCTTGTAGCCCCTTTTGTAGGAGCTGGACATGAAAGGGAGACAACCAAGTGCCGGACACGAAGATCGCTTTTCAAAAGCAAATGTGTGTGAAGGCGAGATGTGAGACCGCTCGCTGCGGGGAGGCGGCACGTTCAGGAACAACATCAACAAACTGCGCGGAGGTTCGAGGTGGCACAGACAGGGGCAGCGGAGGGGGGATAAAAAAGGGATGGGTGATGGAAGTGAAAAGAAAAGCCGATCCCCCCCGCTCCTCGGCGCACACCGCCCGGCTCCTGCTCCTGCCTGAGCCCCGGAGGGCCCCGCACAAAGCCCCGCTGCCCGGGGACCGGCTCCGTCCCCCGCTCCCTGCCTCGTACGGCTCAGCTCTTTTTTCCTTTTTCTCCTTCTCCTTCAGCTGGCTGCCCGGTCAGAAAGGCCTCGATTCTTTCGATCAGGGTCCCTGCCAACAAACAAACCAAAGAACCACGTTTGGTCCCTGAAATAAATAAATCGGAGGTGGGGAGGTGAGTGGAAGTTTGGAAGAGAACGGAACGCTTTAAGATGTTTATTTACTTTGTAAGTTGTTGCAAAATTTAGGCAGAGATCAAGTTTCATTCGGTCATTCAAATACTGCAGGCCCAAGGGGGAACGTGTATGCGGGGGGGAAACCCTCCAACTTATTTTCTCATGTGTCAACTTTTCCAAATAAAATAAAAGGAGGTGTGGGGGGGAGGGGGTGAAGAAGGGAGAACCTTTTTCCCGGCCGCCACCTCCTTCCCCCTGAAAACACGCGGGCTATTTTTTGGTTTTGTTGTTTTTTGGGATTTCTTGTTTGTTGGGGGTTTTTTGTTTTGTTTTTTTT
>NC_031777.1:23031380-23032882 GCF_001522545.3 Parus major | reverse complement strand
ATGGGGGGGAGGGACACGGGGAGAGGGAAGGGGAGCAGTTTCGGAGGAGTGGAGGAGAGCTGGAAAGGGGCCGTTTGCTTCGCGACTCTCCCCCCCATCCCCCTCCCCTTCCCCAGTCCACAGCACACTTTAAAAATGACAGCTGCTGAGGGTTGTGATTTTACTGGAAAAGTTCTGGGCCGGCTGGAGGAGCGGCTCGTGTGCCAGGCTGACCTGGGGCTGTGCCGGGGCCAAGGCGGGGCTGAGCACGGCCAGGACCTGCGCCGGGGGGCCCGCCTGGCCGGCGGGGTAGGGCGCGGCGGGCGCGACGCTGGGGTTGGTGCTGGGCGGCGGGGGCACGGCCCCCCCGATGATGTTGTCTATGGAAAAAGAGGGCCGGGAGGGGTGGTTGGTGCCGCCGCTGCCGCCGCCGCCGCCCCCGGCGGGCGAGGGGTCCGGCTTGAGGGTCTGGAGGAGGGCGGCGGGCAGGGCGGTGGGGCTCAGCTGGGGGTGGTAGAAGGACTTCCTGCAGTTCAGCTCGCCGCCCAGGAAGGAGGGCAGCCCCGAGGCGGCGGAGAAGACGGAGGCGGCGGCGGGAGGCGGCGGAGCCGGTAACGGGCAGTGCGGCGCCGGGAAGGGGAAGGCGCCCGCGGCGCCGCCGCCTCCGCCACCGGGATGGTGGTGGTGGTGGTGGGGGTAACCCTGGAGCTGCAGGCCGTAGTTGTAGCCGTAGGGTCCGTAGGCGAAGCCGGGCAGGAAGGCGGCGGGGTCGGCGGCCCCGGCCCGCAGCAGCAGCTCGGGGTGCGGCGGGTGCAGCTGCTGCTGCCGCTTGAAGCGCTTCCTCCGGCGCAGGAAGCTCCCGTTGTCGAACATGTCGGCGGACTCGGGGTCCAGCGTCCAGTAGTTGCCCTTTCCCGGGTTGCCGGGCTCCCGGGGGATCTTGACGAAGCAGTCGTTGAGGGAGAGGTTGTGGCGGATGCTGTTCTGCCAGGCGGGGAACTTCTCCCGGTAGTACGGGAAGCGCCCGCTGATGAACTCGCAGATCTCGCTCAGCGTCAGCCGCTTCTTGGGGCTCTGCAGGATGGCCATGGTGATGAGGGCGATGTAGGAGTAGGGCGGCTTCACCAGCGGGTTCTTCCCCCCGGCTCCGCCGCCGCCGCCCGCGGGCGCCTTCTCCCCGGGCGCGGCGCCGCGGGCGCAGGCCGGCTCCGAGCCGCCGGCGGGGGACAGCCGCTCCGGGGACCCCCCCATGCGCGCCTTGGCGGCCCCGCTCCGCGGCAGCGCCAGCCCCAGCGGATCGCCGCCGTCCTCCTCGTCCTCCTCGTCCTCGTCGTCCTCCTCCTCCTCGCTGTACTTGCCCCCATCCTGGGGCGGGCCCACCACGTCGATATCCGCGTCCTCCACCTCGGAGAGCGTCTCTTCCTCCGGGGAGCGCTCGGACATGATCCCGCAGCCGCCGCCGCCGCTGCTGCCCAAAGTCATTGTTGTGCGGCCGGGGCGGCCGGGGCCGGGCTCCCCCCCCC
>NC_031777.1:23015334-23030911 GCF_001522545.3 Parus major | reverse complement strand
CGGCTCCCCCCTCCCCACCCCTCCCGAGCTGGGACCCGGTGGAAACGCTCCCACACTGCGCCTGCTGCCAGCGCTCCCCAGGCCTTTATACGGCAGCCCCGGCATCACGTGGCGCCCGCCGCAGCCCCCACGGGGCACGATGAGGGACTGCCCGGCCCGGCCCGGTCCCCGGGGAGCGTGTCCCCCGCCCGAGATGCTTTCGAGGAAAGGCGCTGCCCGCTCCCCTGGCGCTCGGATGCCCCCGGCTTCGTCTGGAGCCGGCTGCTGTAGGAGGGGGGCTGTAGGATCGACGCTGGATAAAAGCCCCTCCCCGCCCCAAGCGCCCCGCGGTGCTGGAGGCTCTCAGACCCCATTCCTGCACGATGCTTTCCTCGGCCCGGGGGTCCCCGGAGGGTCCGTTCTCCCCCCGAGGGCTGCCCGTCCCCGAAGCTGGGGATGAGCTGCAGACCTCCCGCAGCGTCGCCGACAGGGACCCTCACTCCGTCAGGACCGAGCCCTCGGCCCCCTTGAGGGATGGTGTGAATTTGGGGATCCCCGCTCCCCTTCTCCGCGCGCTTACGTCACCGACACGTCACCGAGGCCGGAGCACCCCGCCTGGAAAGCCGCCTCCTCCGAGGGCTGCCACGGAAGGGATGCTGCGCCCGGCAGGTGCGGGCCGGAGGGTGAGGAGCGACACTCTGCCGAGCCTCTCCCCCCGCTAGAGATAACCAAAGCAAAGGCTGTGCGTGTCCGCGGGTGCTGGCACCGCCCCAGAGTGCTGCATCTCTGCCCGACGCGGCTGGCTCGGCCGGGTACCACTTTCCCAGGCGGCCCACCCACAGCCCGGCCAGGCCCCAGCATCCCTTCGGGAAGGGGAATATCCCGCGGCCTCGAGATCTCCTGTCCGCCGCTCTCCTGCCTCCGCTTCCCTGACGGCTGGCAGGAGGAGGTGGTGGGCAGCAGACACCAACCTTGTCGCGGGCTGCAGGCGAAGCAGGAGAATTTCCTTCGAAACAGAGGCACACCAGGTCCCCGGGAGCCACCGCAGCGTCTCCGCGGGTGGCAGAGCCCCGCTGCCCCCCTTGCAGCTGCCCTGGCGCAGTCCGGGGAGCACGGCCACGGCGGAAGCTGCCCAACCCATGTCCCGTAGGTGGCTGTGACAGCAGGTTGTCCCCGTCTCTATCGCGGACGCTTTGAACCACGCTCGCACTGTTAGGTTTTGGTTTGGTTCGGGTTTTTTTCCCTTGGAGGCTCTGCAAACACGTATCTGCTTTCCCGTGGGAGGATGCACGGGGAGGGAGGAAAGGGATGGGTTCCTCCAAGGGGGTACCTTGAGGAGATGTCCCCCCGCCAGGGCCACGTTCAGCAGTGTGAGAATCCGCGGTGATGAATTGCCAGTCTCTGCCGTTAACAGGTGCGAACATTTGGTGATAAAATCTCCAGCACTAATACCGGGGAGCCGGGCCAAACAGCTGCGCGGCCCCGCTTCCAAATGCCGCTCACAATTACTCAAGCCCTAACGACTCGGTGCACAGGCTCGGTGAATTCGGGGGGACCCCGAGGAGAGGGCAGAAGCGGACGTCTCCGTCCGCACATCTCCAGTGGAAGCAGCGATTGCAGAGCCGGAGCCTCTGCGCGGAGTCGGTCGGATCCTCCTTCCTCGCCGCCAGCGCGGACATCAGGGAGAATTTCTCGATCGGAGGGGAAAAGCAGAGGGGGAAACTGTGCTGAGAGTTTCTCGGGAAGGTGGGAAGTCTGTCCCCCGGGGCGTGTGTCAGCTCTGGGGGAACTTTCCTTAGCTTTCACTTTTATACTTCTTCGATGCTCCTAACCTGTGTTCACAACGCATACACATATATCTCCCTCTCAGATGTTTGCGTGTGTATATATATTCAACTTTACCTACATTTATTCTCTTTCTTTTCACGATGTTTTTTTTTTTTCATATATACATGTATATTTAATTGCCTAACACGGACAAATGCCTCGGAGATGCCGCATCTTTCCTACCAACACTTTAAACTCTCCGTTCATCAGCCCGGTGGAAAAGCGATGGGAAGAACAAATGGAAGGGAGCAGAGAGGGAAAAGACCCGAGCCGCTTTCCATTTTTATTAAGTAAAATAATAGTTATGCCTCCCCTACATAAACGAAAGTGTCATAAAAAATTCCGAAGCAGCTGCCAGAGATTTCGACCACACACACAACGGGGCGATTGAATTTCCACTTGGTGCATTTCATGGCAGCGAGGAACCGCCGGGAGCTGCGCCTTGTGTCTCTGCAGGGCGGCGAAGGGGAGGGCAGGGGGGCAGCAAAATGACGCGCTGCGAGCGGCCGGGGGCAGAGGACACCGCCCGGGGGATGCTCCGGGGGATGCTCCGGGGGAGAAGATGCTCGGCCGCCCCCCGAGCCCCAGCGGAGCCCGGTCGCAGGGCGGCTGCCTCCCGATCGCTCCGTCTGGAGGCTGGTCCCGCACGGCTCGAAGTGAAACACATGTGGGTGTCTGCTGCCTGCCCACCCCTGCCCTGCCCCGGCTGCCGGCTCTCCCCCTGACTGGAGAGGTGGGCAGACCTCTCCGGGGAGCCCCCGGCAACGGGGAACTCGGGTGGAGCCGCTCGCTGCTATACTCATGGTCATGGGGACCCCAATGAGGTCGAAAATGTCCGGGGGAGGCGAGGAGAGTTGATCAGAGGCGCTGTTGATGGGATGCGGCCGGAGCCTGGACCTGGCTCTCCCGCTCAGCATCGCGCACCCAGAGCGCCGCAGCTCCAGAAACAGCGTGTCCCGATCACCCTGCACCGACACGACTTCTGCCTCTTTCAAGGCACAATTTAGTCCCCGTTTAAGTCGAGGATGAGCCACGGTGGAACGAGAGTGAATGAATCTCGCTCTCTCCGTCTCCGAACGGCTTCTGTTCGCCGAGTCGGTCTCAGCCTCGGCTTTGCCACGCAAGATCGGCTGCAGAAACAAATCAAAACGAGAAAAAGTACCTAAACTACACCCGTCCCGAGATGATTTAGAAAAGGGAACCCCTGGACTGAAACAAACCAGGTGGTCGGATCCCAGGCACGGTGCGCGCACACACACACGCTCACACACACACTCCCGGCCGTGCATCCACACGGAGCCACGGGAGCGTTTTAATGTGCGCCGGGGTAAGAAATGGTGTGGTCTCCCGAAAGAAAAACCCTATTGATCTACCCGAAAAGATTGCTTTGTCATCGTCCCGCTGAGCCCGGGCATGCTAGGCTGGGAGGGAAGCATTTTTCCTTGGGTAGATTTTTAATTTTTCTGCTCTCCTCTCTGCAGTATTTCCTTATAGACAGCTTTGCTTCCCGTTTGAACCTAACTCTGCTTTACCTTTCACTTTAATTTTCAATTGTGGAATCAAACGTGCTTGGGGATGAGTGCTGCTGGAGTGGAGAGAGTCTCCAGAAAGTCTCAAAAGTTAGGAAAAAAAAATAAAGGCCATCAACGGATCATTATGATTTTTTTTTTTTCCCCTTTAAATTGATTTTCACTGTCTTTCCCCCCTGTCTTAATGAGGTGTTTGATCCAGGCGTGTGGGGTCGGTGTTTGATGCCCTGCTGACCGCTTCAGCAGGTGGATCCCCACGGCCGAGGTTTTCCCCCCGGGTGTCCCAGTGCCTCCACCCTAGTCAGAGCTCCTGAAAGCTGCAAAAATGGCCACAACGAACCTTTGGGATTTTTCCCCCATGGAAGAAATCTTGCCCTGACGGTCAGCCCGGCCCGTTATTTGCAGGGGGGTGTAGGCGGAGGGCAGAACGAAGCCCGGAGCCCCGCAGGGTGCGGTCGCTGCTCCTGCCCTGGCACCGCCCACGCCCACCCCTAAGGGAGCATCTCCCGAGCCGGGGCTGTAGCGGGGGGAGAGCCCCGGGAAGCGAAGCCCTTGGGAATTGTGGAAAGTTCAGCTCCAGCCCAGCCGATGTTGCTCCCGCACCCTTCCAGATGATCTGTTGGGTTTGTGATCTAAAATCGTTCTTGTTGCTTCTGCCGAGCAGCATCTAAATTCGTTTATTCTGATGAGAGCCGCATCTACATGTCCCCCAAGGCTCAGTGATGGATTTTTCTTTATTACCTCGTTATCAAGCTTGGCTGACCTCTAACTTCTCTGAAAACATGAACAAGACAGACCTGCTGCTGCCTGGGCTGCCCCAGGGGGCTCTTTTTCCACTTATGTGATTTCCTTTGATATTATTTCTCTTCTTTCCATATCCAAGGCTCAGACCTTCAGTGCTCCCTGCAGTTCAACCCTTTTTCCAGCCCTGCACTGCCAGCTCCCAGCTTGCAAAGATCAGTTTGCAGCCTGCACACCATGAGTTCCCAGCGCAGGGAGGTCAGTGGGAATGGTGGTGACAGATAGTGAGAGATATATGAAATTCCCAGATTGGAAACCACCGGAGCCAAGTGCCAATATCCATCCCTGCAGCGTTCAGATGTTGGACAGCTCGGGTTTGTTGACTTGACTTTTCAAATGTAGGTGTCTCAAAATCCACACCAAAAAAGGCCTGAATTTCAATGAAGGCTTTTCCCAGGAACCTGATGTGCAGGGCTGAGTCCCCGTGAAACTTTGGAGCACAATTATCCCTGTCTTTTCTGCTCCTCAGACAAGTGGGAAATAAGTTAAAAACACATTTATTTAAATGCTATGTTCTGACTTTAGGACCTCAGTTCTGGGCTTGCAGTTCCAAAACTTTGCCTCATGCTCTCTTTTCATAACTGATCCCATCCCATGTGGGTTTGAAGCCCACTAGGCAAACTCATACACAGCTTAACACTCAACTGATTAACTCTGACTTGCTTTAAGCCCTTTTTTCATACCATTCTTCAGCGACCTGACATGAAAAGAGATACACACACTTACATGACTCAGAGGAACACAGCGATTTCAAGCCATAAACCACCAGGTGCACTTTTGAGACTCACCAAAGCCAGCTCTCCTGGTTGCCATAAAAAACACATTAGCCAAAGGCCGATGCATGTGGAAGGCAATTATGCTCTGGCACATGGCAATGTGTATAGAACAGCCTGGTAACGGTGCCTGCCACACAAGGAAAAATATCCCTGTGAAAACAAGCCTGCTAAATCACTTCATTCTTTCCAAAATCCCCTGAAAATAGAAGGAAGGATTTTTAGGGTTTTTTAAGGGAGGTGAGAGATATATGTGGGAGGGAATCAGATTTTCCAAAAGTGGGTGCACCGGTGCAAGAACCTAAATAAATGGCCAGATCCACAAGGATTTAGAAACTCATGATGAGGTTTCTGAGTCTGGGTTTTTCATGTTAGCATCTGATCATACCAAACTTGTCCAGGAAATCCCTGATGCTGAGTTTTCTGCATTCAGCAGTTCAGCAGCTCATGCCCACCTCACCCACTGAGATCACAAAAGTCCACTTCTGCCAGAAATGCCAGTTGAGGACCTTCAACTTGGGTGCCAGAAGCAATACAGAGAGGGCCTTCAAAGGATGAAATGACAGATAAGGTGGAAAATTACCGGAATACAGCTTGATCAGTATAAAAAAGTTTGTGGATTTTGTGGGGTTTTTTTGTTTGTTTGTTTGCTTGGTTGCTTTTTTTTTTTTTTTTTTCTTTTTTTTTTGTGTGTGTGTGTGTGTGTGTGTGTAGAGGTTTTTTGTTGTTTTTGTTTGGGGTTTTTTTTCATGTAGAAAAAGGTTGGAGATAGGAGTCTTTGTGGAAGTATCCAGCAATCTCCAGCTGGGGATCAGATCTAGGTCCATCTTCTGTATCCTTCTGAAAAATCAGCCCTGCATGCACATGCTGATGATATCTATGGAACTGCCTTGCAAAGAGCTTCATAAATATATTTTGCCTCTTGCCCTTATATAAGATGGCACAGAAATATGACACAGGGCTCATTTTCCCTGTTCTCATCTTGGGAAGGAGCTGAATAAACAGAGAGGAAAAAATTGCAACCTAAAGTATGGGAAGAGATGTGAGGCATCTCACACATGCAGAGAAGCAGAGGCAGAACCAAACCCCTTAATCCTCTCCACTTATTTACTGAAGGACTGTCAGGTGGAAAAAATATTAAACTGCACCACTTCAATATTGTGGCTGAATCTGCACAGAAGGGTGAATTTCAGCTCCAGATGGATGTGAACTTCTGTTCCTTTCTTTAAACCACTGGAAGAAATTGCTACCCTGAGCTGCACAACAGAGGGGAAAGCTGTCAACACACAGATTCAAATTATTCCTGCCACTCTGGGGGCGTTGAGGCTCCACATACACACACATCCCCACTTCTTTCATTTACTGCAGGTAAGCCTCTGCTTATTCTTGCTGGGAAGAGGAAAATGGAAGAAGCAGCACTGGAAGAAGCAACACTGAGGGCTGATGAAGGAATGGCTGATTTCACATCTGGCTTTATGTTAATTGGAAATTTCTGTGATTTCTTCAAGATGGATATTTAGCACCACTCAGCTAACTGGATCCCAACCGTGCTCAATATGAAATGCCTTTTCTTATTACCATTCTCCAGGCTTTTGTGCAGTCTAGCTATTTAGCATTCAAATTGTGATATAAGAGGACATAAGGTATCCGTTCCCTGAAAATACATCGCTGGGGTCCTGCGGGGGATGCAGGCTGGTGGGCTTCCCTCCCAGTGCAGAGATAAGCGTGCCATCTAGAGGAAATCCCTTTTATTGCCAGCACTGGCAGCTGAAAATTATCCAATAAAGCATAATTAACCTCTGGCTTCAGAGAAAATCCTCCACCCGTGCCCCGCTGCTCTGAGCTGCTGCTCAGGCACGTCGTGGCAGGCTGGCAATGCACTGAGGTATCGGAGTGGTTTGGGAAGGTCCTGAGAGCTCGAGGGACATCCCAGCCCACACTGGCACCAGCCAGCCTGACCCTTCCCCAGAGGTGATGTCAGCTGCCCAGTCCCCCCTTCTGCCCCTGGGAGAAAAAGGGTGTTTCCATAGCTGGTGTCTGTGCCTGGGAAAGGCAGGGAGGCTGCACCTACGGCTGGAACAGGAGGCTGGATGTATCACAGAATGCCCTCCAGTGGCTGCCAGCAGCAGGCCTGGACCCACCGTGCCCCTGCCCAAGCCACAGAGGAGGTCCCAGGCACACCAAGGGAGGCAGTGGTGGGGCCACCTCCTCCACCAGCAGCTCCCACCCTGTGGAGCCCATGGGGGGCTGATAGGGGTGTGCAGAGTACAGCCAACAGTGGGAAGGGGAGCCTGGGCTGATGGGGGTGTGCAGAGTACAGCCAACAGTGGGAAGGGGGGCCTGGGCTGATGGGGGTGTGCAGAGTACAGCCAACAGTGGGAAGGGGGGCCTGGCCTCCTGTGGGGCAGATGCACATGTCCACTCATTTTTCCCAAGGAAGAATCTCCTCCACAGCTACATCCCCAGGCTTGACTGCTCTCACATGCTGCTGCTGCTGCCATGGGCACCCTCACCCAAAGCTTCAGGCATGGTTGTAGGTCTGGGATATGGGACATCCATAGGTCCTGTGCTCAGTCAGCCCACTGAAGCTCACAGCACCCGTATCCCACACCATTCACTTTTTCTACCACCACCACTATAGCACTCTCCAGTCACCAGCACAAAGCTGTTGTCCCACTAACAAAAACAAATCCTTCCAGCCCTAAAGACATTTGAAAAACAGTGATCTAGGTTCAAGCAGAGGGACAAGTGCTACTGCCCAGCAGGTAGCTGTCTTGCAAAAATGGGAAGCCTTGCAAAAAACAAAACCTTCAGAGATGGAGAAAGAGTAGGAAAAATCTCACATGAGAAAAACCTTATTCTGCAGAAAATGCAGCTGCATGCCTAAGCAGGAATTATTTGGAAAGAAGCTGCAATTGCATTGATTTGCTCATATTCTGCAGGATTTTTTCCTATATATTTTCATCGCTTTTACTGAAAATTATCCTCATTTTCCACATCATCTCAGGAGCTCTCTAACATGTTGCTCTCTGATGCTCTCAAGCAAGGCTGAACTCCAGCACTTTTTAGGTTTTAATGATGATCTTTTTCCATCTTGCAACCTCCACACCTTCTCACCCACACCTGTGGACTCTCAGGCTCCACTCATGACTTGGAGATGCTGCTCTCACCACTGCACAGTTGTTGTTCTCTCCCATGGCAGGGAGGGAAGGTGTGGGTGTTGCCATGGCTCACCGCAGGTCCTTGTCACTCACATGGAGCAAAGGGTTTCATGGCACTGCCCTGGGAGCTTGTGCACTTTATACATCTCTTATTTCCTGTCATTACTGAGAAGAGCCTAGCTGCAATAAAAATCTGGGCTCCAATCCTACAAACACTTATGCCTGAGCTTAACTCTAAGCACGTGAGCCATCAAAGGGGACTATTCATGTGCTTAAAATTTAAGCATGTTCTTAAGCGCCTGTAGGCCTGGAGTCTGTCAGTGGAGGGATTTGTGCCTTAAGCCCATATTCTGGGTCATTATCCTTTTCATGTCTTCTCTGCCATCTCAGAAGATGCTTCAACAGGGAATTTTCAAGTTCTTCAATAAACTTTGTCTTCCAGAGCTGGCTGGATTCTTGCCTATTCTATGGGGCAATTCTCCTCTGTTGCCTCCCCTCCCCCTGTGAGCGATAATCCTGTGCTATTTCATGCTTGGCCAGACAATTAAGCCCTCTTGCTGCTTGGCTCTGTCTTTGTTATGTATAATTGTTCCAAATAATTAGCCACTATTGCACGCTATTCTGAAACTACTTTGTATTGCAATTATACTTAGAGGGTGAGCATCAGCTCGGGGAGAATCCAAGCAGCAGACAGCCTGGAAAGAAAGGGCTTCTTGCCGGGGGAGGATGGATACGTGCTTAAACCAACACTGTGGAAAACCTAACAATGAGTAACCAGGGAGGAGCAAGTGCTGCTTGGAGAGGGTGTGTGGCTGGTGGGGTCCGGGCAGGAGAGCTGAGGGTGGGCCACAGGGCCTGGGTGTCAGCTGGCTGCCACCTCGTGGGTGCTGCCCACAGTGCAGCAGGCAGAACCACACCCCACTCCCACCGCTTCCATGGTGACCTGAAGGGAGCATCTCGACCATACGGCCAGTTTAGTCATCTCTAGGGAACACGAAGCTCTGCTGGGATGCGACTGGGGTCTGGCAAGAAAATGTTCCCTCCTAGCTGGGTCTTTGGGATGGCAAAACTTGTGATTTCTTGAGGGTGAAGGCTCCGAATGGTGAGATTGGTTTGGCAGCCTCCTGTTTTCCCATGGGTAAACACATCTCTGGTACAGAGTAGTGCTCGATGGGATGCTCTCAGGAGGGAGTTACAGCCCTGTATAAGCATCTTGCTGAAACTGAAAATGATGAGGCACAGCAGAGTCCCCTCAGCTTTGCTCAGACTTCTGTCTTTCAAAGAGAGAGCATCTGAAAAAGGTATAACCAAGACCTGTGTTGGCCTGACCTGCACAGGTGAGCTAATTCCTCTTCTGAAACCCACAGCCTGCTCAGATCAAAGAGACAGGGTGCTCAGTGAGCTTGGACAATTTTGTGCTTTTTGGGGTCCATTTGCTCCATCCAGATTAGATCACGTGAAACCTCGTGGAAATGGGTCTACAGACTTGATTAGGCTTCCAACACCTGATTAGCAGGAGAGATTTAAAACCAAGATGAGATGGCTCTGATGCAGATGCAAAGCTCACAAAATGTCTGAGACCATCAGGCCCATTCTCTGCAGAGGTTACACCATGCTGCCTTTGGCTTAGCAGTGCTGATGCAAATGGAAAATGAACTTTTCCCAGGCACACGTGTAAGGGGCTGAGGTGCACCTTTTCTCCACACAACACCCTGAGCTGCCACAAGCCAGAGCTGTGTGCTGGTGCTGGGATGGCACAGTTGATTCATTACACTCATAAACCCAACAGCTGCAGTGTAACCACTTCAGCAACCACGGTACAAAAGCTGTGAAATGACTGCACAGACCTCTCCCAAGAGCTTGTAGGTGTTGTGCTGCCAATGCTCAGGCTCTGCTGCTTTGCCTGGCACTTTGGGCGCTGTTAAGAGCCAGGCCAGCCCCCAGCTCTGCCATTCAACCATCGTGTAGCAGGTTTCAAACACAAAGTCAGGCTGCCAATGAGACTGGCTGCTGCAGAGGAGTGATCTGTCATCACCAACCCCTCCCCTTCCATCAAGATTCTCACTGTGCTTCCACTCGTTTCCCTGTTTTCACTCGAGGGAGAAGAACTGCAGGGGACAGCCAGCGCAGCCCAATCCTGTATCCTGTGCCCAGCGCTGGCTTAGGAAAAGGGTAAAAGAAGGTACAGCCAGAGAAACCCTTTTCCTTTGAACCCCCCCAGAGTGAGCAGCCGGTGTTTTAAGCCCGAAGGTTGTTTCCAGCCCACCGTGTTTCATAGCGACTCTCCCTGAACACTTCACCGTGTCTCATCCCGGCCGTACCCCAAAACTCCTCGGTGTCCCGACCTCCCGCAGCCGTGAACAGGACCCCAAAGGCCGGGATGCTGCCGACAGGGGCCGAGCACCCCCGGGAGCCGGGAGAGGCTTCCCGGGGCTTTCCACTGGAGGTCAGTGTTGGCCTGAGCACGCCGCTGTCACTCCGGGCATCTCGGCCCTGCCACCCCCCGCCGCAGAGCCACCGCCGTGGGGTAAAGCAGCACTGCTCCTGCCCTGTGCAAACACAGCAGCTTCATCACCGGCTCCTGGCCTTGCAGGAATGTAAAGGATCTGAACACAGCATAGCAAAAGTGGTGATGGACCCCCGATAATTCGAGATGTAGCTCAGAGATTGGGCAGTACTGACTCCCATATGCTAATTCCTTAAAATCTCATTATTACCTGGCAAAGCCAATTTCAGCCAGTTCCACTGGCCATCATCCCCATCACTGTCTAACTTTACCAACTCAACCCTGACCTTCAAGAAACACCACTGAATGTCTTGGAGCTGCGTATTTGCAAAGGGCAAAGTATTGCATAGAAGAACAGCAAGTTATGGTGTAACATTTCCAGCACTGAGACTGTCAGTGAACAGCTGGCAGCATCCAGAAAAAATCTAACACTACCAGTGGGACCGATAAGTTCTTCAGGAAATGTGTTTCAACTAAAATTTCATCTAGTGCTGTGTTTGTTTGTAACAGGTAGAAAACACTATTTATAGCTTGGGAATATAATTTGGAAAGAGAATTTTTCCCTGCTTTTTTTGGACCTGTTGGAAGCAGCAGGAAGGTGGTACAAGCATGAAATGTGCAGAATGCTGTTGTACACACGCAGACAGACACAGCAGATCAGTCAGTCCTCCCTGCGTAGCCAGAGTTTCCCAGTGAAAAACAAACATCTTTTCAAAGTGGCAGCTCGTTTTGGCTGTGTGTTTCTGAACGTGCAGCCTGAGTTATCTGAAATCAGCCTGATTTGCAAAGAGTTATTCTCTGAGAAGTCAGAGAAGATAGCCCAGGTAATCACCAAATCTCCTTGGTGCTGGGGATCAATTCCACTTCCTCCATCAGCATCTCACAGGCTCAGGACAGGGCTCTCCCCACCACGGGGAAGTCCAGAGTACCTCCTGCCATCACCCTGAGGTATGTCATTCTTTCCAGTCTCAGAAAGCACAGAAAGTTTTGCTTCTGTCTTTTGTGTGAGCTCGAGATTGTTACAACTGTCATTACAAAATATTCCCTAAACTCCCTGAATAAAGAGGGGAGGATTTCAAAGGAGACTTGGTTTCACAACTGGAATCTGAGTCATAATTACTCCTGTTTCATTCAAATCCCTCTTATTCACTAAACAGGGACATCGAAAAGACACTAAAACAGATGAAGGGCTCAGGTATAGACTTCACAAAGCTTAAAGCTACTCTGTCCCAGCAAGGCTCATGCTTTACATGACACCTTAATCCTACTCATTTGCTAGATTCACCCTGACTGTAAACAAAGCTTTGAAATGGAGGCTTAAAAGCCTCGTTGGGATACATTAACTTAACCAAGAAGACACTCTTAAGGCATTAGTTTAATGACAGTCACAATACAAGTTGCCAGAGTTTTGTGCATGTGAGGATTAATATCTACAGGAAAAAGAAGAAAAGGGGTTTGTTCCCCCTGTTTTCCAGCTGTTTGGCAGTGTAAGGCCCGCGGTGAGGGAGGTTTATTGATGATTGCAGGGGGCTCTGGACTGGGGCTCAGACAGATACAGCAAAGAAGATGTGCAACCCAGTGCTGCCCACCAGGGGTTGTCCCAACACACCGGGACAGGGTCACCTGCTCTCTCCAAGCCAGCTTTCAGGGGAGTCAGCCCACTGTGGTGACTCACTTCACACCAGAGCCACGTTGGCTGAAGAGACCCCTGTGGCACAGGCACAGGCGTGGATCTCTTGCAGACACATCCCTAAATCTGGAGCTGGGTACCGCTCTCCACAAAGCCACATAGCAGGAGGGCACGGGCAGCTGGGGGACAGGAGCAAGTCACAGCCCAGCCCCTCTTCAGCCCATCTCTCATGGCTCCACCTGAGTTATCACTCAGAGCACCAGGAACTTGGAAAGCCCTTTCCAACACCAGCTCCCGGCTGCTGCAAATCTCCAAGGTGATTGGCAACGAGCCAGCTCAACTTGGTCTGGGTTGTCACGGCTTGGCCAGCTCCTCCCAGGCAGAACCACAGCATCTCCTGCCCACCCTCTACAGCCAATATTGGTTTTATTTCATGCCAGGAGCTGGTTCTCTCCTGCCTCAGCAGCCCTCCTGACCCAGTGGAGTCACAGCCCCATCAGCTGGCAGACCCAGTGCTTCTGGCACATGTCTGGCTCTGACACCCTGGGTACTTAGGCAAGATTTCAAAAGTTCTTTTGTTAGCAAAACATTGCAGGATCGGGCCCTGGGAATGAATGTGAGCTATGACAAATGTCCTTTCTGCTGACTGTCCTTGCAAGTGATTATTTCAGCACCCCCCTAAGTGATGTCTGCAGACAGTATGTCACAGGCAGGCGTGGCACGCTGCAAATTTCCATTAGACAGAAGATGTCTGCCTACAGATATTGTGTGGAGAGAGCCAAAGTATTTCAAGGGATAAGTTCTATTACAATGCCCTTTCTGAGCAGGGTTACTGCCAGGGGAAAAGCACAGAAGCTGCTGCTGGGACCAGTGTCCCAGCTGAAAGGGTAAAGCTGGAAAGACCAGAGAGGAGACTCAGCACTCAGCAAGTGAGCTGAGGATGGCAGACCAGTTTTTAGAGACAGATGGAGGCTAAATTTTAAGGAAACCAAGAAGAAAAAAATAATTTTCTTCCCTTCATTCTCATACTATACCCACTCTCCAATTCTGTGGAGCACATAGAATGAAAGAATGAAATGCCACAAGGTCCCAAGCTGTGGACAAAAGCCGATTCCGTGGGTACCTGCCAGCACACCAGCTTTTGATCATGCCCAGCAGCTGGGGAACCAGATGCTTCTTTTCCACCAAAGATCAGATGACTTCCAGCTCCTTAAAAGGAGCATTTTCCTTAGGGAGGAAAATGCAATAGGGACTACAGAAAACTGCTCTGCTTCAGAAGATACCCTTGAAAAAAAGGAAATCCTAGCTTGGCACTTTTACTCAAAAGATGTTTAAATTAAAAAAAAAAAAATCTAAATCTGAGGATGGAGAATTCTCCCTTCAAACCTTGTCAGGTGGTCTGGCTGGGAGTCCTGCAAATAAATAGCAGCAGCCCAGCCAGTGAACAAGTTAGAATTTTAATTGATTTTGTTGCTAGGAAGAAAAATTGCGATATCCTAATTTGATGGGCTAAATCAGAATTTCACCTGCAAGGGATTTCTTGAAGGGAAGACACATTCTCTTTATGCAAATGGAAACCACCAAGTCCAGTAAGAGCTGCATGGGCAAGCCTTTTAGGAAGTACCATTTAGTTTTAAGAAAATCATAATAAAATAGAGAGCTTTAAGCAGCATCACTAAAAATGTAAGATGTGGCAGTGTCACAACAGCAGCACGAATCCATCTCCCACCAGTTACAATACTATAATTTCCTCTTGCCAAGATCCATCCAGAGCCAGAGGAACAGCAGCACTGGTCATGTTGGAAGAAAAAGCTTTATTTTAAAAAAGTCCTTTCTAACAATAAAAGTAATTTTTAAAAATAGTAAAAAGAAGTAGTCAAGTCGGGGTTTCTTTTCCTACAGGGAAAGGAAATGATAAACATCTTAAATATTCATTTAAAATCCAGTGAACTTGTTTAGTGGTTTGGGTTTTTTTTGGTTTTTTTTGATAACTTTCATTCCAGTTACACGGGAGGCACTCAGGGAAGAGAGGAGAAAGGCCATTTGAGAGAGAGTTCCTGCATGTTACGCCATGCACCCACCTCCTGAGTGTGCTCCTGCTCGCCCTGCGGGTGCCCGGGGTGCCCTGCTGCAGGTGGCATCCCCGGGGCCAGCCTGGGCACAAGGACAAGCGTGGGAAGCCCTGCCCGGCACATGCAGCCGGAGAACACCTTTTTCCGGGAAGGAATGGAGAACAGATCACCTTGCCTCCACTTCAGAATAAGCTCTGAGAGAGAGGGATTGAGTCCTCCCACACGTGTGTGTCCGCACACAGCCGGGGGCCCTGACTCCACCCCAGCTGAGCCCCGCAGGAGGGAGAAGTCCGCTCGTCCAGAGCCGCTCGTGGGAGCCTGGGGATGTCCAGCCAAGCCCCCGAGCCCCATCACATGTAGCGCTCCAGGCCGGCGGGGAAGTTGGGCTGCCTCATGTAGGTGTTGCCGGAGCCGAACTGGCCGAGGGGTGAGGCGGAGAGCCCCAGGAGCTGCTCGCCGTGCTCGGCACAGGCCGGGGGCCGCATGGCCGGCAGGGCCAGTCTGTTGGGAGCCCCGTAGAGCTGCGGGCTGCTGGGCGAGTAGCTGCCCTGAGCCACGGGCAGGTGTGGGGGCGAGGCGGCATAGGGGTACGCCAGGGAGTTGGGAGCGGCCCGGCCCAGCAAGCCGGGGCTGACAGGCTGTGCCTGGAAGCAGGGAGGCTCGGAGCTGCCGGCGGAGCAGGCAGGAGCCAGCTCGGCTCCGGGCAAGCCCAGCGACGGGTGGCCCAGCTCGGAGGGCGGCGAGGGCTGCAGGGCCTGCTGCCCGCTGATGAGGCTGTCGATGCTGAACATCCTGGGGTGCTGTGCCGGCGGTGCCGCCCCGGCCGCGTAGGGGTGGAAGACGGTGCCGGAGAGCTGGGGGCCGTAGCCAGGCGAGCACAGGGCATTGGGGTAGGGCGCTGCGGGTGCCGTGGGGCGGCCGGCGGGCGGGGGCGTGAAGGCGCTGGAGTTCTGCATGTAGCCGGGGTAGGTGGTGATGTCGGTGCGCTTGAAGCGCTTCCTCCGGCGCAGGAAGCTCCCGTTGTCAAACATGTCCTCTGCAGCCGGATCCAGCGTCCAGTAGTTGCCCTTGCCGGGATGTCCGGGCTCCCGGGGGATCTTGACGAAGCAGTCGTTGAGGGTCAGGTTGTGGCGGATGCTGTTCTGCCACTTCTTTGGGTTCTCCCGGTAGAAGGGGAAACGCTCGGTGATGAACTTGTAGATGCCCCCCAAGGTGAGCTTCCTCTCGGCGGCGTTGGCGATGGCCATGGCGATGAGGGCGATGTAGGAGTACGGGGGCTTGCCCCGCTGCACCGGCCGC
>NC_031777.1:22950608-23015013 GCF_001522545.3 Parus major | reverse complement strand
AAGGGGAGGGGAAGGGGAGAGGGAGGGGAAGGGGAGGGGGGCAGACTCGGCGGCAGCTCCCTGCGATGGGGAGGTCGGTCCCGAGCCGCTTGGCAATATATAGGGTGGTCGCCCCCCCGGAGGGGCGTGCGGTGCCGGCCCGCCCGGCCCCTCTCCCCCGGCGGGAGGAGGAGGCCCCCGGGGAGGGGTCCCGACTCCCACGACTAAATCCCCCAGCCTCTCCTGGGGTTCCTTCCATAGCCATGCCCCCGAGCGGTCCCTCCCCCGGGGGTCCCGGGCCAGCGCTGCCGCCGCCTCTCCTCCCGGCCCTTCTCCGCGGCGCTTCGCTCGGAACTGGTGCTTCCTCCCAGGAGAAAAACCAAACAAAACGAGTCCCGACGGCCAGCCTGGGGCGAGTTTGGTGCCGCTGCCGGCCCCCAGCAGTAGAGCAGGTAACTTCCCTCCGCGACCCCTCCTGCACTTGGATTTCGTTGTCTTTTTCTCCCTGTGAAAAGCGCTTGGAGGTGGCCCCAGCTCAGCGGCGGCAAGAGCCAGGGGCTCTCTCCAAAACCAAGCCCGCAGGTTTAGTTACTTTACAGCTCGGTGAGACCTCCTAGGAAATCCTGGGGAAAGGATTTTTTTCTTTTTCACAGGAGAAAGGGAAATGGTCCGCAGAGCTCAGGGCTGGCCAGATCGTGGGCAAAGGATGTAGGACAGGGACAGCACTCTGGAGATGGACAGGGAAAACAAGGATCTCTTTATCACTGCAGAGAGCACGAAGCTGAAGGAAGACACCAGTCTCAGAATTCCCTACTGGGTTTCAGGAAAACCTCTTCAGCTCTCCAGAGCGAGTTGGCTGGGCAGAACTGCAGCCGCTCATCCTGGGCATATGCTGCTACCAGGGCTGAGGGGCTGCTGGCTGCTTCAGCAGCACCCGAAGAACTGTGAGCTTCCACAGCGTGCTCTCACCCATTGCTCCTGAGCATCACCTCTAAGCAAATGCCTGCCCAAGGAGCCCCTGGCCCAGAGTAGAGAAGGAAGCCACTGCTTAGGGGTGGGCTGGACAAGCCAGTGGGAACTTTTAAAACCAACTCACAGCTTAGGTGTAGCTATGTATCCATGTCCTGGGACACAGATGGAAAAGTACCATGAATGCAGCGGCACATCCCTTCATACATAACGCCGGAGTGAAACTCCAAGTCTTCAACTTTGCAATTTGTGTGAAAGTATTTCCAAGAGCAGAGCACAATGAAAGGCTTTTTTGCACAGAGGCAAACAGCTGAGCTTGACCAGGTCCTATCATCCTCCTACCTTCCTTTTTGAATTAAAAAGCCACCCAGACTTTTGGAGAATAGTCTTCAGCCCTTTCCTTTAAGCATTTGCTAGTAGAATAGTGGCACCATTGCTCATTCCCCTTCTTGCGCCTGCATGTGGTTTTGTTCATGCTTTATTTTTCCTGCAGATAGTTGTGGCTCCTCTTCTGCTTTGCAGGGCTCAGGCAGAGAATCGTGGGTCCAGTCCTGATCTGACCAGCGCTGTTTCAGCTAACTGCCTCAGTTTCCATTCTGCCAAACGAGGATAACGGGAATGTTGGTGCTGGCTGGAGGACAGAGAGCAGGTGAAAAAGGGTGAAACAGCCTTGGAGAAAGATGTCTTTCTCTAGACCCAGCTCTTCAGGGAGGAAAGGAAATGAAAGGCATGGCTGGGACCATTCATTCACCTTGTGAGAGCCAAGGGAAAAAGAATGGAAAATTCCTATTTCTCCTGACACACGTATTTAAATCAAGCAAGTATCTGAATGGAGGTGGTTAATTTCAGCCAGAGGATTTGACTTTTCCACTCACTGGAGAGGATGGTGCGACAGCTATCCAAGAAGGGAGTCACTAAAGATCACTCCACACTGCACAAAGAAAGTTACCCACTTGGGGGAGATGGAAACCTTCAGCTTTGCAAACATTAGCTGGTGAGATTTTCATGTTGATGCAAGGATTTTAATGTATTCTGATCTGGCAAGAATAAGTTTGGGAGGGAAAAGGTTTGTGGAGGGTAAAAGAGGAACTTTTCTCAATCATATAAAATACCCCTTATTTATCACTCATTTTCTCCCACTTGTTTGGTTTTTGGGGTTTTTTGTTTGGTTGGTTGGTTTACTTTATTTATTCTTAACAACTGAAAAGGAGTTGAAAAAGAAAACCCCCCAGAATGGCTGGATCTGGAGCTGTCTGCACCTGAGATCATATCTAGCAAAAGAAGAGGGATATCTCCTCAGGACAATGGCCCATGAAGACCCAAATGCTTTAAATGTTTATAGTCCCAGGCACTGATCTCACATCATTTTACACACAGAGGGAGAAGCCCTGGCCCCATCTGGGGCTGTGGGCTGCTCAGACTCCAGCTGGTGAGTAGTTACTTGAAAGCTGACAGGACCATTCAAACTGCTCTGAACTTCGGTGTGTTAAGACCCAGATGTCAAAATAGCTTTGACAGACAGATAAAACAGCAGGACAGAGGTGGGCAGGAGCATACAGACAGGAAGCTGTGTTTTACTATGAAATAAGGCCAGAACACACAGACTCTTCCCACATATGCTTTCTCACTCAGGGTGCTCTTTGGCCCAGATCTAGTATTAAAAAGTGGAAATTAATAATAAAGGTGGCTACCAAACAAGAGTGATGCAGAACTCTCTTTAAAGTGAGGTAATGAGAAGAGAATAAATCACATTTTCTAAGCAAGTGTAAGTTTTGCCAGCATCTGCTGCATCAGTTCATCCTGAGTACATAGAGAGATTTCAACCTTCAGCTCCTGAACTGTTTTGCACTGGAGCTGCAGCCTCCTCTAGAAATGTTGTACACACAAATCACTTTATAGCACAGGTGAGCTTGCTTCACTGCAGAGGAATGGGGCTGTGCACACTCAGCCAGATTCTGTTTTAAGCCCCCCAGGCAGGCATTGCATCTGTGGTACCCAGGCCACATGTCCAAGCTACACTTGGGATTCATGTGGGTTAGAAAAATGTGCATTTTCTTCCCTCAAAACAGAACAATCTTCTGCTAAACCATGTGCAGTATGGGGGTACCTGGGTGGAAGGTTCATGATCTTTAATGTAGCCATGTTGAGAGACCAGTGGCTTTGTCCTGTCCTGAGTGAAACAGTTGCCTGGATGTCTGCACTGGGCACAGCTGCATTTGGATCATCCCTGTTTCCAGAGCCCTACTGTGAAGCAGATATCTGTTTCTTAGTCCCCCTGGGATGTTCAGGGAGAAAAAGAGGGAGTGGGAGCCCTGAAAGCAAGGAGTTTCCTGCTTTCTCTCCCTAGGAATCCCACAGTGAACAATCCAAGGCACTCTCCAGCCTCACTCAGAGCCAGCAGTGGCCCCTAGGGATGTTTCAATGACACAAAACCTGCTGATGGTGCTCTTAGGATGGCCCTGAATTACCCCATCACTTACCAACAGCCAAATGTTCAGGTACTTCCTTGGCTGGAAGCTGTAGGAGCAGCACTGCCCTGACATAACACTTGATCCCATTCCCACCTTCTGTGCATCCATGTCTGAACCCATCCATGCTCCGAATTCCCAGAGGGAGACCCTCAAAAGACTCTTGAGAGCGCCTCCTGCCACAGGTACCCTGTGCAGTGGGAAGGTTTTGCCACCAAAAGGAGAATCCCAGTGCCCACAGAATCATGGAATGGGTCAGACTGGAAGGGACCACGGTGGTCATCTGGTCCCACCTCCCTGCCCCAGCAGAATCACCCCTGAGCACAGCATTACATCCAGACACTTCTTGAATATCTCAGGTGATGGAGACTCCCCACCATCTCTGGGCACCCTGTCCCAGTGCCCAGTCACTCACACAGTGAAGAAGTTCTTCCTCATGTTCAGGTGGAGTTCCCTGTGCATCATTTTCTGCTCATTGCCTCTTGTCCTGTTTCTTGGCAGCACCAAGGGGAGCCACGTAAGAGCTCAGCGCATTCACGTGAGGTGCCTACAGCTTGGGATGTGAGAAATCCACTCCTGGGACATTTCCCTCACGGGGTGCCACTCTCAGGGAGAGCAGCAATGACAGCAAACAGCAGACCTGCAGGATCTGTCCACTGTGTGGTTTGTGACCACAGCACATGTCCAGGAGTGGGGCCACCACGCTGCTCAGGACCAGCAGCCACACAAAAACCAGCCCAGGACACCAGGCAATGGCTGGGGTCAAAGGAGCCCCCACTGAACACCCTTCCTGAGGTATTTCATTTCTTCAAGATGCAGGAAATTGATAACCAAAGCAAATAAATTCTTCCTGAGAACTAACTCTTTGAGTCACTTATGTATTTGTAGGCAACTGTGCAGTAAGGTCCAGAAAAAATAATTTTTTTCCCAAAAAATGTAGGTAAAAGCATGTACAGAAACTGTGGAAAAGCAGCAAGAAAATTCTAGAGAAAGAAACTTTTGAACTATTCTTCACCTTGTGGGCAAGTTTTGGGTTTTTTCCCACTACAGCCAGTCCAGATTTTCTTCCCCAAGTTCATTTTGATATAATATTTTTTAAGTTTCCTTTAATTCCTATAGAAAAAAGGGGATGGGAGGAAAAAAAATCATTTTGCTTCTATTGTCTATCAAAAATCATATTCCTAACAGAAGCATATTTTTGTTTAAATTTGAAAGAAAACAAAAACTATTTCAATGGACTTGAAATATTTGATGGCAGACAAAATTTGGTGTGGAGTTTTAGAGACTTTGCTTCTACAAACCTTGTTGCTTTTATTGCTCAAGAAAAATTCCAGTATTTGGTGAACCTTCCCTACCAACCTGGTGTTTCAAGCAGGGCACAGCCTTGACTGTTCTCTGACCATCTTTCTGTCCTGGAAGGATTCAGCCCATGCAGCACCCAGAGGAAGAAGAAGAGACCATCACACAAAATTACTGAGGGCAGCACCTGCAAGAGCAGATGTTCTTAGGAAACCATGGTCTCCTGCTCTCCAGCTACCTCAAATTCTCCTTAAAATATGTCCCTTCCCAACTAAATGCTGATGCCCACTGACCAAGTCTCCCAGGCTTTGTTTAGATGATGCCAGGTAGGTGGCTAAAGTTCTCAGCCCTGCAGGGTTCATTCTAAAGGGCTGGTTCTGAGCCCTCCTCCAAAATTTTGATGCTTTCACTGCAGAAAGAGGCAGCCAGGTCCATGGGAGAAGCTGGCACACTTGGCATGCCTGAATCCACTACAAATCTATCTGAGGATCACAAGAATGAACAGAAACTGGCAGGAAAACAGCCTGGATGGGGGCACTGAGCAGGAGTGTTCTGTGCCACACTATTTCCCTCCCCCTGATCCCATACATTATCCCAAACCTCCCTCACACTGGGAAGTTCTGCCTCTTCCAGTGCTTCCCAGCTGCCATGTGAAAGGTTTTCCTGCTGCCCAAACCCTGTCCCCAGCCAGCTCCCCAAGCCTGCTGAGGCTCAGGATTGTCAGTGAAATCAAGGAACTGGCCCAGCTGCCCGAGATGCTGCACACCAGAGCTCCCAGGCAAGGAGTTCAGTGCAAAACTTCCCTTTTCCTTATTGATTTGCTACTCCCTTATAAACTACCAGACCAATTAGCTGCAAGCCTGGGCAGATGGTTAAAATCCCACTTTGCTGGCTCACTATCCACTCTCTTTTTTCTGTGTTTAATGCTCCTGCCAGCAGTGATTTCACTGACTCCAACCATAATAGCCTCTTCCCTCCCCTCAGGCCAGGAGCACACCTCTGTCATGAAAAATTTCCCTCCTGTCTTGTACCTTCAGCCTGATCTGCCTGCAGCCCGACCTGCAGGTTGTTTTTCTTCTCACCACTTAAAATGCTTCTGAAACAAAGATTCCCTAATCCCCCCAGCCCAGCCAGGCACCTCTGGGAAGCCCCTCCTGGTAGTGCAGAGGGAGCACTAACCTCAGCAGGAGGTACAGGGCACCCCACAAGCTGGTGGGATGAGCTGAATGGAGGCTGTGTAGGAAACAGGATCTCATGGGCTGGTGGGGATGGAACAGGACACAGAGGTGAAGCCATGAGATGTGATCTGGGGGAAAGAAGAGCAGAGATCCTCACACCTGGCCACTGCCCAGCCCTTCAGTCTCAAATGGAAAGAGCTCACCTGTATAGGTGGAGAAGCTGGCTGAGGTTGTGACCACCTCATCTGCCTTTAAGACCACTCCACAAATGACCAAAATCTAAGATTCTGTGCAATGACTTACAAGTGCATGTGGTACAGGTAAAAAGTCTCCAGCCATGACAGACTGGTGTTCATCACATCATTTCCTACTGAGAAGGAGAGAGAGATGATTCAGACTCAAATCAGACTGGACAAGTGTGAATCACAGCATTTGCCTCACATTCCTTCCAGCCAAAACCAGCCCTGCCTGTTGCTGCTTGGGGCTGGGAGCATCAATACAGGCATTTCTTTAATTTGGGGGTGCACAGAAGTTTAGTTAATTCATTTCTATCTGCCACTGCTGAAGTGCTGTGGACACTGGAGTCCTCCAGCTGAGATGGGAATCTGTCTCACAGGCAGGATTTGATGCAGGGAAGCAGCAGGATCCAGGTCTCAGGGTCCATTTAGAAGGTTAGCAACGAGGCCAACTCCATCTGCTTGTGCCACCCTGAGTATAAACAATGAGGGAGATGGATTTGGTCTTGAAACCTGTCTCGGATCCTGGATACCCAAGAGGACAAGAGCAAAACCAGACACTGACCTCCCTTATCAGCTGAGTAGGAAGCAGAGCTCTGCCTTCACATCATCTCAGCCTCAAGGATGGCCCTTGAGCAAGGATTGGAGATCTCACCGTATCAGAAACAAGAACTCTTCTTTAAAAAATGTCCAATACAGTACACCCTTGGGGAAAGGTCAGAAATTATTTTCTGCCCATTTCTTAATGCAAGTAGAGCATGAAGAACTGACTCATCTGAAGCAAAGCAGCAAGGCAGTGACATCATCACAACCACCATCCAAATACTCTCTGATGGAATCAAAAATCTTACACCTACTTTGGAGATGCATCTGCTCAGTATGTCTGGAAGCTTTTCCCCCATACATGGTGTTATATATTGCATGCTTTTAGTTTTTGTTTGCATGAAAAACATTTTCACTACTCTGTAGGATGGAGCTGGTGGATTAACCTTTATAATTTCATTTTAGAATAGGAATGGGTGAATAACATGCTATGGTCAAGCTTTCTGAATAAAAAACCTGTGGTAAGGGAAAAGATGATCTCTTATTTTTCCACTGCAGCAAGAACTTCAGCATTTAATCTCTCTTCTCTGCCTGCTCCATTTGATGGACGTAAGGAGCAGTGTCAGTGTTGAGGAGGCCATGTGTGATGTATGACTGAAACCTGGGATGTCAGGGCAAGGGAGGGACTTCTCTCCCAGGGATGACCAAGAATTTGTCCTTGCAGAATAAATGTTGAATTAAATACTCGAGCAGAGCTTTGTGGTGGGGGCCAGGCTGGGAGGGAGGTGCCATCCTTTAGCGCTATGGGAAGAAATCCTCTTCAAAATAACATGAAATTATCAACTATAAAGCAACAGCTGGGGATCTCCAGGGCATAAAAGGGCAGATACAGATGCAGATACAGATTTATGCAGGCACTGAACAAGTCAGGAGACAAAATTTAGCATCACCTGCTTCCTTTCCCTTTCTCAGTCAGTTTGCTTCCCTACACACCCTTCTTTGGAATGATCAGAGGACTGAATATTATCCATTTTCTTTACACCAAACTCAAAGTAAAAACAAAAGTAAAAACTTTGCACAGATTTTCTTGTCTTATGCTTTTCTCAGCAGGCATGGCAAATCTTTGTAAACCTAAAAGATCAAAAAGGGGCAGCTCGTCCCCCACCCTCACAGGGAGGGCAACTGAGGCAGAGGGAGACAGAGGAAACCTCAGCCAAATCTGGGACTAGGTCAAAAGAGGAAAAAAATATAGGATCTTATCATCAGTTTTCCAGCATCAAGAGTCTGGGAGAGGTTTGTAAAAGTTAGAAATCCAGCTTCCATGCAAACCAACAAGAACTGGGCACTTAAATCCTGCCATAAAATTCCCAAAGAAAAATAAAAATTATCAGCAACAAAAGGAGTCCTCAAAAGCCCAAACACATTCATGTGGAGTGGAAGTCAAAAGATGTGTCTCAAGTCCCAGATGAGCAGCACAGCAACACAGAGGTATTTGAGATATGTATTTATCCAGCAGGATGAAGGAGTTATGGGGTCCCATCAGCAAGACAGATCCAACCAGAGGGTTCAACAGTTTCCACGACAGAATCAGCTGTTGCAAATAGATCCTAATGGCTTTGCCTTGTAGACCCACAAAATCCAGAGGTTGGTATCTGCTACAGGTTAGTCCCCCACTAAGGAAAAGGGACTCAGATGCAGCATTCAGCCATCAACATAATCCCAGAGGATAAAAAATGGGTAGAGAACTGAAGGCTGCTTCAACAGTGGGGTGTCTGTGCTGTAAATATCCTGTGAGACCAAGGTTGGCCTTCTTCCCAGGGCTGCTGACTCTTGTGTCTCCATCACAGATTTCTCCAAGTGGGAAGGATTTGTTGCCATTTAGTTGTTTTGGTTTCTTTGCTCCTTACACAACTGAGGAGTCCAGATATTTAAAGGATAACCTGAAAACCGTGGTCTTTTGTGCACACCCACATAGGCCAAAGGAAGACCCTTTGCTGCTGATGGTGAGAGAGCTGGCAGATGGGGTAAAATGCTCTCTTTCCTTTCAATCCAGTCTCCAGAATTTGGCTGGCCTAAGAGCTAAGGCTGAGGTGTCTCAGGTCCCCCATTTCAGCTGCAGCATGGACACACCCCAGTGCTCAGCAGATCCCACAGAAGGGATGTCAGCACTGGTTGGACAGTGGTCCTTGGCCTTGGAGATAGGAAGTCACTTTTTCCTCACAGACCAATCAAGAACCTCCCCAGGGAGCAAACCAGAGCACACAGCCTCCATCAGCAGGAGCCGCTGCCAGCCGCTGTCGTGGGGCCAGCGGCCAAGAGCTGGGCTTGGGATCACTGCATCAAAATCCATGAACCCCAGTATTGCTTGTGTTCCTGGGTGGGTGCAGAGGGTCTGCAGCAAGGAGAACAAACATGCCACAGCAGCGAGGGGTACCTCTGCACAGCTGGTGCCAGGACTTGCAGGGAGGCTCTGCCTCTTCCCTTTTCCCCCAACACACACTCAAATTACAAACCTGCTCAGCAAATGCCTCATTCTGCAAACAGAAACTCGATGCCCCAGAGGGTCTCTCAGGCCTTGTTCAGGTTGATGCTTGTGAAGAAACTCCCCCATTCCAGGGAAAAACAGTGGCAACAGCAGCCACAGGTTAAGCCTGCCATGGGATGCTCTGCACAGGATCCAGACCTCCGCCCCACACAGCAGATATTCCAAGGGGACAGGAACAGAGCAGCCTGGTGTCCTTGACCACCTTTAGAGCATCTCTGCTCAAATATCCCTGCACAGGAAGATATGACAGCAATTTCTCCTCCATGGCCTTCACTGGATGTCCCCACAGCAGATGTGGTCATCACAGGCAGGGAGATTCCCATGGGCTCAATGGGACAGAGCTGACTATGTCCCACCCCTGCTCTGATTCAGATCAAATAGCTTCCAGATACTCCACTGAGCAACCAAAATCCCAAACACAAGGGCAGGACCAGAAGGGTACCAGAAGGGCCAGAACAACCAGTTTACACATATGTGGCAAGGGTGGAACAGGCTAGTTTTAACCTTCTGGTTGGGCTAGGGGAGATTTCAGGTGGATTTAACATTTCTTAGCTTTGGTCTGTTGGCTTCAACAGGAGAAGAATCAGAGAAGTGCTGAGCATGTCCAACACCCTTCCTCCTGGGTGGCCCAATAGGGACTCAAAGTCATGATTCCCTTTATGTATCTGGGGAACTCCCCACCAAATCATTTAAGCAGCAAGGCAGAAAAGATTCTTGGGATGTAGGAAACCAATGGAGAGTCATGTCTCCTATGGGACATCTTTGCATAATTGCACCTAAAAAGCCACTCTACCAGCAGATAGCTGCTGGCTATGGCTCAGCAGTTACCTCAAGATGAGGAATCAGGAACACCAAAGGTTGGACTTACACCTGTGGAACAACGTGTCTGCTCCTACCCACAGCAAAAACAGGGATAATCATCACCTCAGAGGTGTGTACAAGGGTTATCTCATTAAGCTGCCCATCTACAACAGCACATGAAGATGCCTGATGCCAGCACTGTTTATTGAATCACACCCAAACTCCTGGGCCAGGACTCTGGGAAGCAAGAGGAAAACAGAGCAAGGTGCCACTGCCAGCCTACACCCTCAGCAGCAAGGAGCAGCGGTCACAGCCCCACCAGCCCTGGGCTTCACGTGTCACTGATTGACTCAAGTTTTAATTATGCCCTAATATCTCCATGTCTCCCAAAACACAAAGCTTTCAGCCAGGCAGTTCCTGCCAGCCGAAATTTCATAAAGAGCAGCGAGTGACTAAGACAGCCCAACCTTCAAGTCAGATGCTAACAGCTTTGGACAAGTGTGGGATTTTTACACCCCTATCTGCAGGAAAATCTGATGTTTAGTGCCCTGACTGTGAGCAGGTCACTCCTAAACCCCTGAACATCCCAGGCAAAAAAAAAAAAAAAAAAAGGAAAAAAAAAAAAAAAAAAGGCAGAAAAAGAAAAAAAAAGCGCCGGAGGGGAATTGTACTGGCTCTAATCCCTTCTGCCATTCTGCATATTCATGGAACATTGTCATAACACATCAGCAGGACAAAAGGTCTGTCGGCACCTCCTCCTCATTCCTTTGATAAACCACGAGACAAATGCTGAGTAAACACTTGGAATCCATTCACTGCACTATTCTCATCGGGATGAGAAAGGGCTCCTCTTTCTTGCAGGCCCAGAGCTGCTCAGCCTAATAAAGTACGGCCCACGGCCCGTGAAAAGAGAGGCCTATGGATGATGAAAACATGGATTATCTCATTTCACCCTCCTTGTATCAGACCCTGCTCACATTCTGAGTGCACTTGGCCTGACATGCAATTACACAGATAAAAAAATAATAATAATAAAATTAAAAAAAAAAAAAAAATGCAAAGTGAAGGGGGTGTTTAACAAGTGGGGGGAACTGTCCGTGAAATTTCACAGATGACCTTTTCCTAGTGGGAAAGTAATTTGTTTCGGTTCCAGCCATCACCAAGAGCTCTCATTGATATCATCAGTCCCCCGAATACTGCAGTTGGTGGGAGAAGAGACAATATTTAGGACGAGGCTTTGCAGGTCACTGTAGCCTGATTGACCCTGGCACTGAGTGCCCCAGGAATGGCTCCCTGGCCATGCTGCTGCCTCAGCTCTCTGCCTGGCAGGAGGAGCAGCCAAAGAGCCCCATTCTTCTCACACAACTGGAAATCAAGAGTCCTGAGGGCAGACTAGCACCTGGAGAAGGAGGAACAACTTCTGTGCCCAAGGAGGGATAAAAGGACCTCGGTGGTTTGGGATCTCCAGGTGAAAATCACAATGTCAGCCAAGCAGGCTAGAGCATGGGATCTCCTGTGGGGGAAGTCAAACCCCAGTTTGGAGTCCCTTCAGCCAGGCTTGGACCCCACCCGAGTCAAGAGCAGGCTGTTGAGGCTGGGAGAAGCAACATCAGCCTTTCTCCACACCCCACAGGTGGGCAGAGAGACCAGATACACATTGCCAGATAACTAACAACAGCCTTAAAATCAGCATAAAACTCCTCCTTACCTTTAGACATTCGGTGACTTGACCCAGTTACACAGGACAGCAATGACCAAAGTTGACATCAAGTTCTTTCCAACACCTACACCCTCTTCCTCCGTTGCCCAGGTTTCCAGAGGCTGAGCTAAAAAAGCCTGCAATAAAACAAAGAAAATAATTTAATAACCCAAAACAGGGCAAGGAACTGGTTCTTTTGTAAGCAATCATCTGAAATAAATATTTTCCATTTAAATATGATCCTTTATTTAAAAATATGAGCAATTTTCAAAGGGAAAATAAAATTCAGAGATGGTACATGGGGAGCAAGCACACTTAGTGCAATTGTGCCCATAATGAAAAACAAGACAAAGTTATGAATTACTGCCAAATTATGAAGAAACAATAAATAGACTGCTGATTAACTAGGGTCTCTTTGTTAAATAAGTGGCTCATAATCGTGTCCGCTAACTGCAGGATGAGTATGTAAATAGTGCATTGTCTCTGGAAAATCCTTAAGTTCACCCTTTAAGTTTCAGACAGCCAGCAGAAAGCATAAGCAGTCGTTCCTCGACCTGGCACGTTAGCCGTGAACGTCGCTATTCAAATATTTGCGTTTTACAAGGTGTTTGTTCCAAACCCTCCCGAGAGCCCGGCGCGGTCTCACGGCAGCTCCGGGCGCTTGCCCCGGTGCCGGCTGTTTGTTTTCCCTGCGAGGGTCACTCCTCTCCCCAAGCAACCGAGAAGAAAAAGCAAGTGTGAAACTTGCGGGGCTTCCAAGAGGCTGCTTGCTCTGCTGCCCGAAAGCGATTTCTGTGCTAAACGGCATTCACAAGTGTGACAGCCCCATTTCTCTGCCCCGGGATGGGTGAAGAGCAGGCTGCTGCCCGCCACCTACCAACACCTACAGCTGACCTGCAGAGCAATATATCCGCTAAAATATTGGGCTAATGCCATTATTTCCTTCTTAAGATCGTGCTTTTATTTCCCCAGTTCTTGCATTATTATTTTTTTAAAAAAAGAAAAAAGAAGAAATCCAGCGATGCTGTTGAGCTCAGACCCTCGGAGATTACTTAGGCACATAACTCCCATTCACATCCAAATGATCTCAGGCATCTTTGGGATACAAGCCTCCAAGAACTCATCACTTGATATTTCTCACAGACTCAAGTCTCCAGGCAGTTTCTCCAGCCTGCAGGGCTTTGGGGCTCTGAACTCAATCCCAGGGGATAAACATTGGTTCTGAGCAGGCTCCCTCTGCTCATGCAGCCACAGGGACCAAACATCCTCAACCCTCTTCTCCACAAGCTGGGGCACAGGTCAGGACTGAAGGGGAGCAGAAACCACCCTCAGCCTGTTCTGGGCAGCTTCCCAGGGACTCTGTTGTGCTCTGCACCAGGTCCCATGGCTCCTGCACGCTTCCCCAGGGCTGGAATGTGGGCAGCTGTGCTACAAACAAGGCTCATTTAAGCCCAACCCAGGGATGCTCTGTACTTTGCAGAGTAGGAGGCTTCATACATCTCATTCCAACCCATTGTTTTTTAGGGCTGACTCTGATACCCCTGAGAGCTGCTGGACCCCGGGGAAGGGCCAGAATTTGCCCCCAGAGATCGATGGGGAGTTTTTCCATTGATTCCTGCAGAGAGACCTTTGGTACCTATGGCATTGTCAGCACCACTCAGGTTAGAGCATCCAGCCTTACATCGACAACGTTCCTCTCCAAACCCAATAAGTAATTGTGGGATTCACTAATAGGGCTTGTCAAAATCAATTGGGGTTAAACACCTTTAGCTACAATAACAGTCATCTGACCCCGGGCTCCAGAAACCGCCAGGCTCAGAGGAACCCCGAGGGGTTATTCCTGGCTTCCCATTGCTTTGAGACAGATAAAAGAGCAGACGATGCAGAGCTGGGTAATCCGTTCAGCCCATCCCAGCCATGCACTGAAGTGACAGCTCCCAGAGTTTCTGCAGAGCTGGCTCCTCCTGGGAATTGTGTGTGCAGGGACCAATTTGTTCAACAAAACCTGGGCAACCAGAGTTTTCTTAAATTCAATTGCCTGAAGGAGAAGGCAAATAGCATTTAAGCGGAGGAAAGTGCATTAAAACCACATCTTTGATACAATGGCTGATACACCCCATGCTGCCAACGCCTGAAATGATAATATTTTTTTTCTTAAATAAATAGCTCGGCAGCAGGATCCCAGCCTCCCCCAGCACAGGGAGGCTTCACGCTGCAGCAGCCACATTTCCAGCCCTCCAGGCCAAACTGCTGCAATGCTTCCCCTCTTTGCTGGGCTCATTACTGAGGGTGGGTTGGTGCAGGAGGGACCAACAGCAGTGCTCGTGCTGTGCTGAGGATCCCCACATCCAGAGGGCACTTGGAGCTGATGTCTCCCCACCAGTTCCCAGGAGCAACAGGTAGGAACAGCAGCTGGTATAATCCTTCCCAGGTTGGTGCAAAAGTCCTTTTCTGCTCGTGTGAATTCTCTGCCTTTAGAGACCTGCCAGAACTTGATGCAGAGGAACACCAAGCAGGGTGGGTCAGAAAGAGAAATAAATATTCAGGATTTTGAGCACTTGCATAACCCAGTGAGCTTCTTGCTCTCTTTCTCCAGTTGTAGGATGCACCACCACATCCTACTCCTCCTTGGCAGATTTTCATCTGCGCCTTCCTCGCTTCTCTACCTGGGGACATTGGGGCCCTCAGGAGAGGCTCTGTGGGCACCTGAGGCCCTGGGCTAGACAGAAACAATACAGAGGAAAGGGACACAGCTCTGGTGTGCTGCACAGACAGGAGACTCCATGGCTGGCTGCTGGCTGTCCCTTAGAGCAGCAGCTCACTCTACACTTAAGCACAACATGAGATATTTGAATAAAGTCAAACCTATAATGAGAGATTTTTAATTGTCCTGTCTGGTCTCAAAATTTTTGTGGAACTGAGACAAAGAAAAGCATCCCTTGCCTCCACAAACTGCAGAGAAATCTGCTTTAAAGCCTTCCTCCCTGAAGATTTCAGTTTCTGCTGCTTGTGGGGAATTCTGACAAGGTTATCTTCTCTCACACTAGACAGTCATTTTAACTTCCTACCTTGGCTGCAGACCAAAGGGCCACTGCCAAGGTGGAAATATGCGATACAGTGACAACACAATTACCCCAACATTCCCAAACAAGCACGTGTGAGGCGAGAGGGAGGGCTGAGGCAAAACCTGAGCAGAAGAAATGCAGGGGGTGATACCAAGGAATACCAGCAGGGAAAATGGGAAGGACATAACTAAATAAAATCCTCCCTACAGCACCAGGGAAGGGTTCCTTCTGCAAGGGATGTCACACCATGGACATCTGTGTTGTTGCCAAAAATCAGCTCCAGATCTCCCCAAGCCTCTCTCTGCTGTGAGCCCAACCCCATCCAGCAGAGACCAGACACCCACGGGTGGGATGCCAGCACATGAAACCTTCACTCTTGAAAAGTAATTATGGTAGGAGGAAAAGAAACTTGTCAGAGCAATCTGGAAAGGAAGGATTGGTCATGATACATCACAAAAAGCAGGAGAGGGAAACCTGGAGAATCTCAGCAGTGAAGGTGCCTGCCTGGCCCCAGAGAACAGCAGTGCTCTGAGGGGTGGGACACAGCCAGCACCACCCATGCACTCATTCACACACTGAGGGATGTTTGTTGCCTGCAAGTCCAAAGAAATACCTTTTAAAAATTTAAATCCCAAGATATCCCTGCACCTAGCATCATCTTGCCTGCACCCAGGGTCGTTGCAGGAGGGCTGTACCACCTGCCCAGGACACACATGTGGACAATCTGCTGGAAATCAAAGGCTGTAACCAATCACACACCAGATGGAATCATTCTGCTGGGATGGCTTCGTTCCCCAGGTGACATCAGCATGGATCAGGCTTGAGACAGCATCCCTTGGATGATCCCAAATGTGCAGATAGGGGCAGACAAGGCAGAGCACCATCTGCATCCTCTTCTGCCCATCCTTGGGGTGAAGCAGGATGGCAGCTCTACAACTTGGTCCTGTCCTTCTGGGTCTACACAAGTAAAGATGAAGAAGTGCTGTCCTCAGCCTTCTCCTGAGTCACTGCAGCAGGGGGAGGACATCCCCCTGCATGGGAAGGAAGGAGCTGGTAGGTACCAGGTAAAGGGGATAGCTGGGACAGATGGCAGCTGACACATGTCATATTTTATAGAACAAAAGTGAGTCCACGTGGTCCAAGGCATTTGTGGTGCCAGCTGCAGGACCCCTTTGCAGGAAAATCAACCTGCACTTCCACCTGGGCTGTTTTACCAAAACCCCAAAAATATTAATTGTGAAAGGAAATTCAGAGAGACTTGAAGGGCTCTGCATTGCTCCACTCAAAGGAGATTCCACTTTCTAAAGAAAGTCTAAACCAACTGTCATCAGCCAGGGGGCACAGTGTCCCTCAGAGCAGTGGCTGGTGCCACATAGAAGGTATTCAGTCTAAATTAACTCTCCCCCTAATACCTGAGCAAACATTTTCAGCTTGAGACTTAATATCCCTGGACATGTCTGCTGTCTCCCAGGTGAATCCCCTGATAAACAAGGTCAGCTCAGCCCTAATGCTGCTGTAAAAAGCTGTCAGTCAGCCCAGGAGATCTGGTTGCAAGGTCAAACCAGTTCTGAAGGTTGCTGGGGCCAAACCTGGCCTGTCACTCATTTTAAGTGCAGGAAGGTTTGTTTTCTCATTACCATGTCAGGTATCCCAAATTTAGGATTAGCTGTCGGCCGCCACAACATTGTACCTTCCAAAAAAAAGAAAAATAAACACATGCACACACACATCCCTGGCCCTAAATAAATCTGTGTGCTGAGCCTGCCTGCAGCTGGGAGGTGAAAAGAAACCTGTCCTTCAGGAAAAGCGAAAGGGGACTTTCCCACACATTGTGACAGTTTTTGGCACAAAAGAACACCCAAAGCACAGAGAAACAACCTTCAGTTAAAATACCCAGTTGAATTAAGGCATCTCCACTGCTGAAAAGCTTCTTTGTCCAGCAGATGAGGAGAAAGGCAGGGCACCCTCTGTTTCGAGGGGGAACATATGGAAGCTGTCCCAGGCCAGCTGCAAGCAGAACAGTTTTGCATGGGATGAGTCCTTGGTGCCATGGGTGAGGTGAACTCATTGTCTTCCCCAAATACCTCCAGCTAGTTAAAAGTGGAGAGCAGTGTGCATCCTTTCTCCCAGCAGCACATCCCTTGTGTCCAGATGAAGCTCTGGGAACAAGATCCAAACCAAACAAGCTGCCAGAGTCCAATCCAGCCTTGGCTTGCTCCTCCACTGCCCTTGCAGTACCAGTACAACACTCAAGTCTGGGGGATGGAAGGGAATCTACAGACCTGGTAATGAGGGCAAAAAGCCTCCCTGGTGCTCCCCTACCCACCACACTCTTTAAGGGGATAAGTGGTTTGTGTGGGGTAGGTATTATGGAAATAATTCCACTGGAAAAGACATATTAAAGAGGCTCTAAAGGCAACTTGTCCCTTTCAGAAAAGCACCAACCTTTATCATAAAACTCACTTGAGTTTTTTCCTCTCACCAGACCCTACATAAATTTGCTTCAGCCCTTCACCTTCTGATGTTTAAAATCATAAGTTGATTCATGGCCAGTTTATCCCTTGCTGGGAGAACCAACAGGATTCCTGAACAGCCTTACTTCTCCTGCTTGGTGTTCAGACATAGTGTTGTTCCTGCTGGTGCTTAAATAAAGTTTTCCTGCTGCTGCAGGGAGATGGCTGGGCAGGGATTGTCCAGGACAGCACAAGCCATGTGCCAGGGACTCTGCAGCTGAAGAGGAGGATAATTTTTCAGGCTGTGTCTCAGGAGGGGAGGATGGGGAGCAGGGAGTTGGTCCACCCTCTGAGAAAGAAAAAGCAAAGACAAATAAACTCCTTGCAGGAGGAATTACCAGACTGTGCACAAAGAGGCAGACCTGAAGAGACTTGTGCCAGGAATGCCTGGAGTGAGACAGGCTGACGACTGACAGCAGCACCCTCCCTCTGCAGCAGGCTGTGGCAAAGAGCAGGAGAGGTGGGTTCATCTCAGCCCTTGATGTCCCCACACATCAGTGAAGGTTTGATGTCTCAGTCCTCAGCTCACATTTTCCTGCTCCAGCCATCCATGAGGACTAAGGAACCAGGTGGACTTGGATGTGATGCCACAAAGAGAGATATCAGCCCTCACCCCCACACCAGTCAGATGCAGCAGAGGTGTCCCAAACCCCACTGAGAACCCAACCAGTGTCCCAAGGGTGGTAGAGGGGGCAGGATGCCTCTTTAGGGCACACATTTTTGCTCCCCAAGGTTGTCAAAAGACCCTCTTCACCTCTAGCTGTGCTAGTAAGTACTTATATCAACACATCCATGACCGAGGATTGGCCATCAGGGTGATTTATGGAGAGAGATCATCTGAATGATGGAATATTCATGTACAGCTCTGTAAAGCCTTGGCTCCCAAAGCAGAGCCAGACTGAGAAGTTACCATCCCAAATGCCTGCAGCTCCAGGCTACAGTTCACTGCCACACCCCCAAAAGGGATTAGTTTTTAACCCAGACCATTTGGGTATCCAGCTAAACACTCAGCCTTATAAAACACTTACAGCCACACAGCCCAAGGGATGGGGAACTGGGGCATAGCTGGAAGAGCAACTGGGCCAGGAAAAGCTCATTTTCAGCCAAAGTGTGTGAATCATCTGTGACTTCAGCAAAATTGAGTTGACACCATCTGCTGCCCATCCTGGAGCAAACTTCTGAAATGATATCTCGTGGTGAAGGAAACCTCCAGAAAGCAAAGACAACAAAAGCCTGTGGGATGCCAAGAGTGATCATCCATCACCTGCAGGGCTATGGCGTTTCCCCAAGAATCTTCCCTTCCATGCTGCTCCTCAGAGGGACATCCCACAGCCAATTAACAATATCCTAAATTGTAATTTTTATGTTCTTTCCATTTTCAAGGCACGTTAATTTCAAAACAAAGACACAAGACACTGTCCTTAAACATCCCCAATATTTCAAGTTCAACTTTGTTTCAACATCCCAAAAATTGCATTTTTTCAACAATTAAACAATTCATCTTTTTCAGATCCACTTGGGACCTCATCTAGATACACATTAATCTTGCTGATCTCAAAGCCAAGGAGAAAATAGGCATTTCTTTCCCCTGGTCCTACAAAACAACACTGCCACAGTATTTGCTACCACTTCCAACCCAGGCTATCAATGCGTTCAGACACGAGGCTTTCCTCAAGTTTCAACTCAACCTAAAATGTTTCAACTCAACCTAAAATATCTGATTCTCAGTCTCATCCCATTACATCACATTCTCAACATCCTAAAAAAAAAAATTTTTCAAAAAATACCCCCAAAAAAACAAAACAACCCTCAAACAAACCCAAACTCAGCCACTTAGTCAAAAATCTTCTTGCTGATGGTCTCAGAGAAGTCTCAGGAGCTGCTGTCGATCAATGCATCCATGGAAGAAGGGGAATGATCCAGTCATTCACCATTCCTTCACCTAACTCCTCACCATTTGACCTTGCTCATTTCTACACCATCTTGCACGTAGGTGCTGCGCCTTCCTCTTCTTTCCTCACCTCTCCACTCTTCAGGGGGTGCAGCTGGATCAAGACCCACTCTCCAGCAGCTGCTGGAGCTGGTCCCAATGTGCTGTAGTGGTAGAGAAGCTTTGGCCCAGCCCCAGCTCTCTTCCCTTTCCCAAAGGATGTCATTCCCATTCTGGAGCAGAGCACGATGGATGTTTCCACCACTATCAACACAGACAACATACAATGCAACACAAATACTCTCATGGTTTACAAAGCATATTCCTTCCCTCTCCTCCTGCCTTGCCTGCTTGAATTCAGAGATGGCCAACAACTATTAAACACATCAATGTAAATGTTAGTAGATTGCTTCTAATAGGAAACAAAAATGTTTTGAGCAAAGCTAATTGCCGGGAAATAAGGTCGTTCCAATATTTCAGCAGGGGGTTATAAATCTCTTGGTTCCTGCCTCCTTCCAGCATTAAGGTTTTACAGATGTTGCTGTCAGAAGAAGAAGAATGATTTCAGATGCTTGTTTCCACTGTACATTAAAAAAAGAAGGGCATAAATGTGTGCAGCTAATTGCTGGGCAAGTTTTCTTTCTATAAGAGAAAAACCACACAAATCTGAGACAACAAAATATAGAAAATCTGCATTGGGACTCCTAAAAATCTTATAATTATGATACAAAATGTTCAACACATTGACAACTGGCAAAACTTTAACACGTAATTCAAGCCAGCCAGTTGCACTGATTGCCAAATTGCTTGATCCAGTCCTCTGCTGCTTTTTCGCTCTTCTGCACCAACAAATATTCACTGTACATGGAGGGACCCTCTAGACCCAAAAGAAGAATGTGAACCATTCCATTTTTTCCTGAGCTGGAATAAGAGGATGAGAAGAGTCTAATCAGCCACTAGAGAAGTGAGCTGTTTTCTTGAAAAGCTAGACCTAGTCCCAAAATTCAAATACTAAGAGGCCAAAGAAAGCTTATAAAAAGTATAAGACGATGATTAGGGAAGAAAAGGAGACTTGGTGGCTGTCTCCAAGTTGTCTTGCCATGGTAGTTCATCATTTGCATGGGAAATATCCATGAAAGGGGCTGGCTCAGTGGCTGATGAGCTTTTGGGAGCACCCAGACAGCTCCAAAACTGAGGTGAAGCTCTCCACCCCAGCCCCATGCTGACACCCCACTGGACACACACTGTGCTCTCTTAGGAAACTGTTCCCCAGGCAGAAATATCTCAATAATTTAAAAAAAAAAAAAAAAGAAAGACCTATGAAATAAAACTCTCAGCTGCACAACCAATTTGCTTCCTGGAAAAACAGGGGAAGCAAGGAGAGGACCAAAGACAGATTGCCACAGTTCAGAGGTTAGTCCCTGAAGGAAGCTGCCCATTGAGTTTCCTATCATTGTTTTAATTGGGATAATGTAAGCATTGCAGGGGACAATGTTCTGGCTGTGGCTTAGCACCACCACAAGACCTGGGTCATGTCCCCAGTCAAGCAAGTGTCCACACTGTCAGCAGTGCCTGCACCCAGCATCCAAACCAGGCACCTGCCAAAGGAGGACCTGAGTGGGCTCTGGATGCCCTCGTCCAAAACTACCACCACAAAAGCCAAGGTAGCTGAAGTCCAGATAGGGACACGTGCACAAGAGTGCACAGCTTTGCTCAGCTTTAACTCAATGAGCCAATTCAGCTTTCACAGGTGTCACTGTCACACATTGCAGAGTGTTAAGGTGACCTTTTTTTCCAGCAATGCACAATCCACTCATTCTCCTCCAGCTTCACTTCCTTTAACTCCTCGACACCATCCAAAGGAGGGGAGGGTTCTGCATCCCCCATGCCCAGCATCCCCAGTGGTCTCCTTGGGGCTCAGGGGCTTCCCCTTCAAGGCATCAGGTTTGCTCCAAACACGCCTGACTCGAGCCAAGGGGCCAGGACCTCTCACAAGAGGCATTTGGGCTGCTTTATTTTTCCAATTCAGCAGAAACTGTGACTCTGCTGCTAAGAAGTCTGGAGCCCACTCTGAAGATTATGGGCCTGTTCCAGATTTACACTGTTTTTCCTTAAGCTCAGAGATCACCACTGAGCTGTCTCTCATTCTGCTTTTGGCACTTTCTTTCACTTTAAAAAGCAATCATACTCCCTTCCCCCAAAATAAACCAACAAAAACAACATATCCAGACAAGGGACCATCCAGTTCAGCTCCTTTAACATTCCCAGGACAGCAGTACAACTTATCCAACTGTGGTGGGATTACACTTTGTATATGATTTCCACCAGACACAAGTGGCACTGCTTAAAAGAATAATCCAGGCCAGAAACAACCCACAGGGACAGAAAAGCAGAAGTCCAACTTACTCTCTTACTCAAGTAGAGGGATTCATGCTTCCCTCAGAAACCAGACAACTACGGCATATGAAGAAGCAGCTATGTGTCCATCTCAAATCTCTCAACACTCACACATGGCTGCACCCCAGGGGCTGTATTCATGTTCTTGTTTTCCATCTCATGGCTACTCTACAGGACTCGTGAGTGGGGTTATGTTTAGGCCAGCTGGACCTGGCACTGATACCTGCAGCTGGAGAAGATAAGGATGTTGAGATGGCCCATTTCAGGACCAGCCTGTTAAATCACAGAGGTCAGCATGGCATCTCCAGGCATCCCTGGACATCGGCAGGTCAGCACCTCCTGAGCTGTGAGCTCTGGAATCCCACTGAGGAGGAGATGCCCCAGCAGCCCCACGCAGGCCATGGCCCCAGCCCCGTGCAGGGGGGTGGCACAGCTGCCAGGTGTGCGCTCCAGGGGGCACATTTGGGGAAGGCTCCTCCGCCCTGGCTGTAAATACCAGCCCTGACCACAGGATCCCAGCGGCTGCTCGCGTTCTTCCAGCAGATGTGCCAAGACAAGCCGATGTGAGGCTCTGTAATCAGAGGTTTGTTGGCCTCCCGGGACCAGTGAAAGCCCAGACTGGGGACTGAACCGCTGACTCGAGCGCACAGGCAACCGAGCTCTGTGAGGGCCACAAGCAACTGAGGAATGATTTAGGAGATGAGACCTTGAATTTGCCAATTATTTATCTTGTTGATGACTGAGACAAGCAGTTTTACTGTCCAATCCTTAGGGGAAAACATGTGGAACTAATCAGGCTACACCAAAATAAAAAAGAAAAATATCAAATTAACATAAAATAAATTGAACAATGCACACAATACCAAACCTGATTTTTCCTTCCAAATAGGCACTGTATCTGAGATGCTTGTTCTTGCTCATTTATTATTCTTCAGCTTTTAAAGAGCAACACATGGCAGCAGAAGTCATTTTTGCAAACACAACAAAACATTCTCTTCACAAGGTAATAGCTGTTTATTCAGCAGGGCCCTCCTATTCATGATATTGCCATCTAAAAATAAGAATCTCCTTGAAAATAATAATAAACCAAAACATTTTTTTTCTTAACTTAGACAGAGACCAATTTCAGTATTAAACCAGCCTATATGAGCAAGGTTTTGTGCTAAGAGAAACCATGGGTTTGTTGCCTGTTAATGCAGGCTAAGGAGGAGACAAGATGTTTTAATGTTGTCTGGGACATTTGGAGGCTTTTACCTTTTGTGCCCCAAACCCTTTGGGAAAAATCACTTCAGCTCCACTTATCAGGAGCTAGATGCCCAGTTCCTACTGAGGTCCACATTTTGGGATCTTGTAGGATTTGGGGCCGGGGATGGGACATTGGGATGTCCAGAGCCGCACCCCCCCTGGGACCTCAAGGCTTGACTTTGGGACAGAGGCTCCTGCTTCCTGCCCATTTCACCACCTCCTCCTCAACACAGCCTCCCAGATAACATCAGCCCAAGTGATTATGTCCTTCCCAGGCCAGCAAACCAGATTTTCTGAATGACCTGCCCAGATCACTTCTCATCAGCCTCATGCATTGGTCAGTGCCACAGCTCTTCCTCTACACAAGTCACCAGGTATTGTTCTGGAGCCAGACAGTTTTTCCCTCCTTGTGTTCACTGAAAGGCTGAGAATTTCATTGCTGGAGCCACTCATTTCACCCACGCTCCAATGACTTGTGTCCCCACCCCATCATCAGGTCACTCAAACTTGCCCTTCCACTGTGCTCCTCCTGTTTGCCTTCTCTTCTCCACTGCACTCTGACTGACATGCTTAAAGACGGCTTTGTCAAGTAGGCCGTGGTCTGGGGCCAGAAAGGGAAAAGACCACACTCAGCAGGGAAAGGTACCTACTGTGAGAGCTTATTTCATCCCTGTCAGAGGGATTATGTTTCACCTGGGATATATCATCTCCCCATTGAATCAGCCCAAAGCTCTCAAACTAGGCCTCAGCAGAGAGTATCCCAATGCTCATCCATCCCCTAAAAGCTTCCTGGCAGCTGCTGGTGCATTTGTTACTTATGATGGGTATTTCAAGCAGTTTCATGGTTGTGTTTCCTATCAGGGAGCAGCAAGAGCCCAGTTTCTGCCTGTCTCACCCCCATCCACCCCAGACCCACACTCTCACCCACAGAGCGTGGGGGACCTGCAGCCACCCCATGTGCCTGCCATTCCTCCCATCCCTACCAACAGCTGCCTGCTCTAAGAGACCTCAGTGGCCTCAATAACAGGTCTGTCCACAGGCCTGCAAGCCTTCCCATCCACCCCACTTTCACTTCAACAAACCTTTCATCTGGAATGCACCTTCACTGCAGCCACAAGGCAGAGGAGACCAGGCAAATACCACAGAGCAAGTGACAGCACACCTTAAAGCAGAGCCTCATGCAGCATCCCAGACTCTTTCCTTTTAGTAAAGAAAGACAATCAGCATTCAGGCTGACTTAAAAGATTGAGCAGGATGATGACAGCTCCCATTTCGGGGAGAAAGGCAGAGGGAGAGGGGATTTGGTTTCAGACTAAACCCTTGCGGCAGGCTCCCATCAACACACACCCAAGGTCACACGTGGGAGGCAGCTTCTTTAAAATAATGGGAGAGCTTGGGGCTTTATTTACCTTTATTTACCAGAGAGTCTTTTTAACTCTGCTGGTGGCGACTTCACCCCCATGGACATTGTGGGA
The DNA here is from genome assembly GCF_001522545.3 of Parus major. Classification (NCBI taxonomy): domain Eukaryota; kingdom Metazoa; phylum Chordata; class Aves; order Passeriformes; family Paridae; genus Parus; species Parus major. The sequence goes on along the minus strand of NC_031777.1, from coordinate 22,990,671 downwards.
AGCTGAAAAAGTCACCCCTAAAGAAGCAGGTTTTGGGGATCAGTATCTGTGTGTGGGGATGGGTTGAACGGAGCCCAGATGTGTCTCATGTCCCCATGGATTCCCACCTGGTGAACCCATCCCACAGACAGGGTTTCACACCTACAATACACAGCCCAGTACACCACTTGTCCACTGGCTCCCTGTCCCCAGCCTGCAGGTGTCCTACACAAGGCAGGCTCAGGCTGACTGCCAGCAGCAGAATTCCTCCCTTCCACTGACCCACTGGACACGGGAATGTTTTAATGGACACCCAATTTTAGGCACACAGAGAACCCACCTCCTCTGCTCACACCATCACAAGACAAAAGCACAAAAAGATCAAAGCCAGGAGTTTGCTGGGGAGCAGGGGGTCTGTCAGTGCAGCCAGGCACAGCGACAGCCAGCAGGTCCACAGCAGCATCTCAGCACTGGGACTAGCAGTTCTCATTTGTCTTATGCCTCTCAGGTGTTAAAAACATCTTTTTGCAGCAGAAAAGGGAAAATGGCATCAGCTGTACATGAAACAGAGAACAGGGCTGGTGGATCATGGTCATTCTGTCTCACCTCTGTCACCTGCAAAGGAGGGGTCGGGGTTTACTCATGCAGGTCACTTAGCCCATTACTTAGAGCTGGCTCTGAGTTAAAACCGAGCCAAGAAAAGAGCAACCCCTCAGCATCACACATGTTGCTGGCCTGTGGGCAGGGCAGAGCAGGCAGATCTTGCCACAAGTCTGATAAACCAGGGCAGCTCCTCCAGCAAGCAAGGTTCACTGACTTGCTACAGATGTGTGATAATTCATCTAACCTTCAGCATTTCTTTCACCTATTATCCTTTACTCATTGCTCTCCATTTAAATTTAAAGCCTACAGTACAGAGACAGCACGGGAAGTTTTCCCACTGAAGAGAGCTAGCTGTGCTTGCTTAAAGCTTTCAACACTAGAGTCAGAGGGAGTAGGGTAGGATTTTTTTTTTCTTTAAATAAAGTGCCAAGAGATGTTACAGAAATCTGAGTCCACTTAAAAAGAGAAAAAAAAAAGCCCAAACCATCTTTCCTACTCCTTGTGGTTACTGGAAAGAAACAAACCAAAAAAAAAAAAAAAGAGGAAACAAAGAAAGAAGAAGAAAAAAAAAAGTCAAAAAACAACGAAAACCAAGCTTCAGATGTTTTCTAAGCGGATTTCATGCTCCCTGAGTGCCTGGCAGGCTTTCCAGTCACGAAGGTTTTGGGATACCAAAGTCCCTCCCCTTAAGTAACTCCTCAGTTATCGAACTCCTCAGCATCTTAGGAACTTTGAGGCATTTATTGGTGGGGAAAAGGGACCAGGAGCATGGGAAAGACCTGAGCTTGATAAGGACCTCAACCTAAGGGATCCTAAGGTTTTGGGCTCCGGTGACCACTCTGCCTCCAATAATGCCCTGTGAAAGGGAGCTGCACAGTCCTTGGCACTGGCCAAAAACACCCCAGCACTATTCCCTCACCCAGACTGCCCAAAGGATCCAGAAACTTTGCCCCCTGAGCAAATTAATGCAGCAACAAGCAAACCGAGAGCTCTCACCTGTGCTCCTCTCCCGGATCCCAAAGCTGGGGCTGCAGGATCAGCACTTTCTTCGCTGTGTGTGATATTCTGTCAGCAATTCCACACTGACTTCTGGGGCCAGTAGGAGCCCAGTTAGTAAATGCCTGTCCTCACCCATCTGGGCTGGGTTCGCTGCTGGAACCAATTAGAACAATTAGCAGCACATCAGTGTTTTTGCTAAAGACTCTCACATGTAGGAATTTGCCAAAGACCTTCCCCATTTCCTCGCCTGTCAGCGTCTCCTCTGCCGCTTGTGGGGGCTCTCATCTCCCCACTTTTACCCCTTTCCCCCAGAGCTCATATTGTTAAGGGAATGTGCAATTAAGAGAGGAAACAGCAGCGTAGATAAGGCAGGAGTTAATGAATTGTTCATGATGGAAGAATAACAACCGAGCTAATTAAGGGTCTTCATATGCCTCCTCCAACCTTCATTAGCTGCTGTGGTGACCCTGTACCTACTCAGACAGCAGAAACCTACCCTCTCTCCCAAAGAGACCCAAAATCTTCCTTCTCCAGAGCGGTCTCTATCACAGTGTCAGTTAATGGATGCATCATTTTTCCCTAATTTTTGAAATTAAGGCTATGACTTTCAATTATTATTATTAATGCTAATGTCACTTGTGCCTTTTCCTTCTCATTAACTGATGTTTTTAACTTTTAAAAACACATGTCATCTGAAACAAAATTATCTACTCTTTTATTCTGCAGTGCAGATGGACTTTAGCAGGCTGGAGATGACTGCTGACAGATATCACATCCTTCAAGGATGACTGGACATCCAAGCTAGTTTTAGTTCTGAGACTCTGCCCACAACAATTATGATAAATTCTTCTTGAGGCACTTTTCTACCAGCATCAGCAGGTGCTCTAAAAATTGCATTGATGAATTTCCCAGGAAAAAGCCCCTCTCCTCTCAGTCCTTTGGAAAAACAGCAAAATTAACTGACTTACACACCAGGACTAACTTTGGAGGCAAATGGTTCCCGGTTCCTTGAAGAGGTGCAGTGAATTCTCCTAAACCCCAGTAAGCCTGATCTTTTTAAGGGGCCTTGTCCTGTTAACTGTGGTGAGCTAGGAGCCCATTTGGTCAAATTTGAGAAGCTGCTCTTTGCAAAGACTATTTCTCCTTTGGCCAGACATGTATGATGTACGTCTGCCAAATCTGAGAGTGGTTTTGTACATTGATTTCCCCATCTGTCATACAGGCTGCCTAGGAAGCAGAGGGGAAGAGGAATAGATAATTAGAGGAAAAGAGGAATAGCTCTGATGCAAAGGGGCTACAAATCCTTAGTGCTGAGCCCCCAGCAGTGCATTTCTGCTGTCTGGGAAGTGTCACAAGACCCAGATGTCACTGTGATAGCAGAGATGCTGAGCCTACCAGGGGGTGGCTGCTGGTCCCAGTCCTGCCCATGCCCCATGGTCAGAGTTACTGGCCATGCCCCAGCACAAAATGTTGTCAAAACAAAGTCTAACCATGCTGGCACCTCCACCCTTCTCATTTCTGCCCAGCACCATCCAAGATGCCAACTCCATTCTGTCTCTTCCCATTCCCCTACCCTGAGGTTGTTTTGGGAAAGCATAGGCTTGTTACTGCTGAAGGATATTCAGGTAGCATCTGCACAGCCATGCCTGAGGAGTAAATTAATCCGTGCTTTTTCATCAGAGTCATTGGGAAGGAATATTAGGATAGAAGAGCAACTAGAACATTTTGACAAAACACATCTATCAACAGTCAAAATAAGGTTTGACTGTGTTCCTACTGTCTTTTCTTTCTAAAATTTTCCTGTGGAAGGGAATCAGGTGATTAACCCTCAGCTCTTCCCAGCAGCTTCACTTTTAGTGTCCTCTCTGCCATCCCAGTGTAGACCTTACTTTTGAGGCACTCTGGGATGGAGAGACACCAGGAATACTTCTCTGCTCTGGTACCAGGTATCAAACTACTTCACTAGTGGCAAACTCTCACTCAAGATTATCTCAGAAAGTTACCTTTTGGTCCATGCTGCCACGAATGTAGTTGCACAGAACAGCCAAAATAATTATGTTGTCCCTATCTAGCTACTTGTCCTCATTAGATATAAATAAAATGACAAAAAAAAAAAAAAAAGGCAGCAAGTTGTTGTCAAGTTACCAACACAGCAGATTCATCTCAGTGCAACAAAGAACTAATCAAAAATCTAATTCTTTATAAGGATTTTTTTTTTAAGTTACACAGTTAAAAACATTCAGGCTTTTAAACTAAAAATCAGATCTTTCAACACACGAGCACACTTGTGCATCCCATGGATGCAACTTCCAAGCTGCATCCTGCTCTCTGCGAGCCTTGCACCCCTCCTTGTGGTTCATCGAAGCAACTGTCGTGTGAGCAAAACCCTCTCTGCTGGGCTTTGCCTCCCAAAAAAGAACAGAGATATCCATCATCTCTGGCACCAAGCACCACCTTCTTCGCGTTGTGAACGTCTTCGAGCTGGAGATATAAACAATTCTTCCTTCTTACTAGAAGTCAACTCTAGACACTCGTTTCAAACATCATTAAACTGGAGGGAATAGAAATGTGTGGCACATTGAAACAGTTACACTTCTCAATCTTAATGTTTGTTTAAAGGTTACTTTTGGATGAAGGCTGGTTAGAGAATAAATAACAGATGCTGAAAGCATCCATTATGTATTTTTGCAATTAGCAGAAAATCTCGGTACTTTTCTTAAAGAACATACATAATTTTGTGGGATGTTTATTGCTGGAAGCAATCTGCTCTGGCTGGCAAGAGCAGCATCCAAGAGCCCAGGGAAGCTTCACAAGGAGTCACACACAGTAAGCCAAAAGCAATGCTTGCTTCAGCAGCAGCACTTAAAGCCCTGCTCTTGCTGTTGCAAGGAAGTGGTCAAAGCACTTTCTTTCCACAGAAAATTTTAAATTAGAAAGAACACGGTGAAATCATCTCTGTTTCTTTTCCACAAACATTTTGATTACACAGCAAAAAAATGGTTCCTGATTATACTTTCATTTGAAAAATGCACCCAGGATGTTTCATGCTATTGTTGTCTTCTCTGCCTAAAGGGCTTCCTTGATGGCCCAGCTACCACCTCCCCTCTTGGGGTATGGAGATACTGTCACACCTTGGAAACTCTTGTGCATCCAGCATGCATGGCCTGGAAGGGAAAATGGAAGTAAGGAAACCACTACAGCTCCCAGAAAGTATCTCTCTCTCATAAAAATTCATGTGCGGAACATGAGGTGGAGCAGCAGCTTTAACTGTGCCAGTCCTCCCTCTCCCTGACGATTTCTATCATATCCAAATGAAGCTGAAGGGGGTATTCAGACAGAACAGAGGCATTTGAGTTAGAACACACTACAGAACTCAGCATACCTGGTCAGCACAGCTGGGAACTCAGCTGGCCTCGTTTAAGAGGACAACAGTAGTAACACTCTGAGCAGAAGCCTAAAGAGTTGCCTTCTGCTCAGTCAGGAGAGGACCACCAGATATTACATCCTCCATACACCCTCATAGATCCTGGTAGTCTTGAAGACCTCCACCATAGATTAGGCTTTAATCCTAAAACTCAATCTAATTCTATCCCCAAATTCCTTTTTATACCTTTTGGCACTAAATAGAAGTGCGTGCTGAGAACAGAAGTTGTCCAAGATACCATTTTCACGTACCATACCCAGCCCATCACACTTTGGTAGTCACACAGCAATCTGTGCCATTTCTTACCACACAGAAACAGCATTGTGCTAAAAAGCCCTCCAGAGTAAAGCAGATAATATCTTTTGGGATGGTGCCTTGTATTTTCCAAGAGTTGTCTCACTGCAGCAGTTATTACAAGAAACTAAACCAAACCCTCCTATTTGTAAATTGGATCGAAAAAGCACAACTCAAACTGGTATTTGGTTTAAGACTGAAGGGTTCACACAGTGCTTAAGAAGCATTTTAGACAAAAGCAAGCTTTCTGCCAAACATTTGAGGGGAAAGAGAAAATTTCTGCTTTGCTGTCTGAACGCAGTTAATAAGCCAGGATGAAGAAACTGCCTGGCATTGCTGCCCACAGTAAAATACACTGTGCATCTCACACTTCACATGCAAGGCTCATGTTGCCTTCATTCTGCCCAGTTTAGTTTCTACAGTGTTATCCTAAAGAAAATTTCCTGTCTCCACAGCCCCTGGCACTAAAGGTGGAAGACTCAGAGGGGAAATGAGGAACTTGTAGGCAGGGAGTGCTTTTGCATTTATTTCTATACAGCACAATCATGAAATAGCTGGACCCCACAAGCATTGCTGTCCTGTAGAACAGGTATTTATCCAAAGCTGAAGTCTTACAAGTGAAGCAGAATTGACTGAGCTTCTCTAAGCATCTTCTCTCCCCTCTTCAGCTATCTCACTTGCCTCTATTGATGCACAACTGGTCACTGCTGGTTTAACATCTAGTGACTGAGGAGGTTTTCTCATGCAACTGCTGCTAAGCAGTGTGCTGAAGCAAGGCAGACACAGCTCATCTGACTCACAAAGGAGAAAAGAGCAGAGGTACTACACAGATTTCCTGTAGCTGGAAAAAAAAAAAAAACCAACAAAAAATACCCCAATGTGCTTTATGTTGGTTTTTTAACAGCTTATGTACCAAGTTCATGTCAGAAACAGGTTCAGATTTCTCCAGATGAATGTTTAAAGGTTTTCTTTATTTAGTAAGGCACATAGAGATTGGCAAGAGCACCCCCTTCCCTATCCCAAAGAGCATCTGCAATTCAGAAAGGCAAGGAAAAGGCATTAAAAGGCAGAAAGCAAAGAGGATAAAGCATACCTCAGCTGAGCAGATTAGAAGACCCAATAAAGACACCTATTGTTACCAACAGAAATACTCTACAAATACACAGGCTGAAATCCACCATCTTAAGCTAAGCAATCCATGAAAAATAGCAGAGAGATCCAAGATTAAATTATTCTGTGCTCCCCTATCTCCACTGGAAGGCTTATAAAGGTCTGCAGATCATAAGAGTGTACACATTGCTACTATATGAAACCACGTATTAATATTTTTATATTATCTAATGTTTTGTCTCCTTTGTTACCTGATCAGGCAAATCCTCTTCACATTTCTCACAGTTTTCATTATCAGCCATTAACCCTGGGATGTTTGGACTGTGACAAGGGCACAGCCCCAGCTCCCCAAATCCTGCTGCACCACGGCTTGAAGAAATAACCTGCTTGTGCCAAGGAGCCAACTGTTGCCCCCCAGAGCAGAAGGCCAGCAGAGCTGTCACAGATCGTAGCCTTCAGAGATATCTGTGCCACAACAGGGACCGAACTGGTACTGTGCCTCCCACCACAGGAGGGAAGTAATCCCCTAAGCTGCAACTTTCCTAAATGCTGGCAGCCAGAAACTGCCAACCGGTAACAACAGCTGGCAGCTCCAGCTGAACTGAGCATTTTTTCCATTTAACTCTCCCCTTCTCCCAGTTCAGCCTGGGCAGCAGCACACAGATGTCCCCACTGCTGTAAGACACAGGATTTTCCATGAGACCTCAGAACTCCCTCATGAGCTGGCTCTTCTTATTAAGGACAAATTGCTCCTAGTGGGGGATATCTTACACTGAGGCACTCCTCAAGTGCATGCTCATGGTCTTCTCTGCTTGCTTCTAAAGTGGGAGACTTAACTCAAAATCTCTGTCCAAAAGGTGCAAATCTAATGGGCAGCTTTGCCCCTTTCAGTCCACCCCTGAGGAGATGCTACAGGGTGAGGTTTCAGCAAAAGTTTAGTCTCTGCAAATTTACCAGCAGAAAGGTACCTAGCACTACTGAAAAATCCTCTGCTTTTCCCCACCCCTTTCAGGCAGCTCTGCAAATCCTTCCAGTGTAAAGTTTCAAGTTGGAAGGGATGGACTCAATGATCTATTTTAGAGGTCTTTTCCAACCCAAATGATTCTAAGTTCAATAAGTTGTTTAATGGGAAGCTACACGTGACAAAACCTCTTTTGTAACAGACCTTTACATAAAATGGGTTATTTTAAAATGAGCCTGGCAGCCTCTCAGTTTCTTTTACAGAGAATATTATACTGTGTCAATCTCCTTTAAGAACAGCCTGGAGTACAGCATGTAGGCATGTGCTGCAGAGCCAGCAGAGTGGCAGTCAGGAGATCAGCTGCTGATTGAGCAAAGAATCATGAGAAATCCAGACCAACAGCAGGTGCACAATAGGTTTGTGTTTCCTAGACCACTCCGAGTCACTTTTCTTTCACAAATGTGCCAAATGAATTATCACTGCACAACTGTATGAATACAGTCATTTGATATATTTAATAAACATATATAATCAAGAAAGGTACCAGTTCCACAGGCAGTGGCCTGATCTTCTCCTGTGCCTAAAAGGATCTTCAGGACTTCAGTTCTGATGGTGAAAACTGAACTTTTATACACATACCTGTGCATGTGACCATGTGAAGTATTTAACTCAAATAAATACCCGCTTTATATAGATGGATATATATGAAAAATATCCCTTGTGACAGGTAACTGTAAGGCAAGCACTCATTAAGCCACAGAACAAAGTTTATTGGATCTCCTCAAATTCTTTATACAGTTTTGCTGCTAAATGAACACAACACATTGGCATATTGCCTTTAATTTTTATTTCAATCGTAAGTCCATCTTGAAAGAAGTGGTAACACATTTAATGGCATCTTCAATAAATAAAATGACAAAAACTCTAGTCCTTGCACAGACACATTACAATCCACTCCAAATTCAATATTGCCAAAACACTGTTGGGTATTTTTCTAAAACTTGCTTCAGAGGTTTTTGGTTTTTTGTTTCAGCACTTAAATACAACAGAAAAGTATATGATGAGAGAAAATTCTGAACAGAGCTTGTAAAAACCAATAACTTCGAAGCAAGAGTTAATTAAATCTCTCTAATTGGATTAAAGAATCCAGCTGGAAGTATTTTTTTTAAAACCCTGATTCTAAACTTCATATTAAAACATGCAGTTTTGCTGGATCCTATCCATGTCAGCATACTTATACAGTAAGAGTTAAATTCCAGGTTTCCTTTTTTTTAAGGAGAAATTCATAAAGTGAGAGCATTGGCCTCCCACACTAACAAAAGCAGTCATGGTCCACATATTCTGCAGCAGGAAGCAGCTCTTTGTGGCCAGGCCATTGCCTGAACTCCTATCAGACTGGAAAAGCTACTGCAGTTTACCCTCGTTTCTGAACTCATTTATTCCCCAGTCCAGGAGCCTCAACAACCTCAGCAAGATGAGAATTCCTGAAAATACAAATCTGACTGCAGGATAAGGACCAACTCAGCTGACTAATCAAAAGCTAAGCTTAATTTAAACCTTTTCCTAAATAAAATCATGACTAAAGAAAAGCTGAGTGTCAAGATCTCCAAATTGCAATTCTGTGTAATTAGCATGTCACAAACCAATTAGAGCGTCAGTTAATGTAGGAACAACCACTCTAGCACTGAAATCAGTTAAAACTCTCATCTTCAGGCCATCAGTGGAAGCTCAGGGCATGAAAGGAATGCATGGTTGGGCCTCCCCCAGACCTATGCATACTATACAGGGGACAGAAAAACTTAAAAGACAAAATTGCACCACATCTGTGCAAACATTTCAACCAGGTTGTTTCAACCAGCTCCCTGCTCACCCCAGCTCCTCCTGCTGCCTGCACTTGGCTTATTCAAGAGAACATGGAGAAAAGCAGGACTCTGTTTCAGGGAATGAAACTTTTTTTTACAATTATCTTCCCCTCAGCTGACCACATCGTAACAAAAGTGCAATAACTTACAAACTTCTCAAACAAACAGCTATTAAAATTACACATTTTTAGGGAAACATATTCACTCTTTTAACCATAAAAATATTTCCCCAGGTAACAAACCTTAAAGCATTTGATAACACAGTATTTCAATAACAATAAAGAAAAACCCTTCCACTTGTTACAAAAGACAGAACTGTCAGAAGATTTTGCTTACTGTACACTATGTAAGAGCTTTGCCATCTTGTGAAGACCATGCTGTAATTAATAATATAACTATCATTTAAGATAAATGAGTATTGAAGTACTAAACTGACTTCCCTAATCTTTTGCAAATGAAAACAAGGAAATATCCAGGGCCATGTCATCCAAGAAAATGCAAGACAGTTTTACATCCAGAGTCATAAGGAAGCACCACTTTCCATAAAGTATTTATATGTCTGTTCCTGAAAAGCATATTAAATAGTTTTTTTGAGAACTGCTAACTCACACTAACTGCAGCTTGACTTAGAGAATTCAGATGTGGGGATATAAGGGAATTTTGGGCAAAATTATACTTTGAAAAAAACAACCTGCTAAATTTGGTCCAAGCATCCAAAAAAACAAAAGGCATATGGGTCCTTCATTTCTTAATGCTGCTGTTCAGTTGAGCCTTAAAAAGAAAGTAGGTGTACAGCAATAGGGAAGAAGAAAGACTGCCCATGACAGGCACAGAACTGTGACAAAATAAACAGTTTCTTCAGGAAGATGTATTAACTGTGATTCTGCCAAGTGAGTAACTGAACTTGCACTAATGGAGAACCCTGAAACTTGTATACTATAGCCACAAGAAATGATTTCCTATTTATAAAACAGATCCATTTCTAATCAACTGTTTTACCAATCATCATTAGATATGTGAAAAAAAATAAAAAAATCTTTTAAAATAATTACAAAGAGTGGACTGCAATAGCAGCTATTCAAGCAAGATTCAAGCACAAGTTTAAATGAAGTTTCAAGCTGGGAATTAGCCTTCTTTGTCGAAAATTTGTACAACTTTTTCAAAAACCTAAAAAGATAAAGAAGAATTTTATGAAGAGTTTATCAAACAGTTACTCCAAGTGAAATCAACATAAACAGTATTTGACAATACTCTTAAAAATATATAGGATTTTTTTAGAACATTCACAGTAATTCTTTAACAGTGAATTTGGCATAAATTTTGGGAAGCAGACAGAAGAGTAACACTACTTCAGAAGAACAAAAGCTCATGAAAATGAAAAAGAAAAATGAGATCCTGTTAAACACAGAAACACTGGAAATGTGTTTAGTCCAGCTCACACTCAAGCAGAACAAATCAATTTCCTCAAGTTATTTACATCTTACTCAGTCCTTCAAGAGTCAAATCAGGATTTCCACAACAGCTCTGAGTAATAACATCAGTGCTTAATTAGCAGGCTAATCACACACACACACACATCTCAGAAGAAGGCCAAAAATATGCATCCTGTTACCCCATGTCATCCCCATGGCTTTTTGGCACATATACTTACTTCATCAACAGATTTAGAGGCATCCACTTTTCTGACTTTTCCCATTCTCTCATACAAATCTATGATAGGCTTAGTAGACTGCAGATATGTATGAATTCTAAGAGAAAGCACAGGGAGAAAACACATCCATATTACATAGTAAAATTAAAGAGAAGGGAACTGAAAGGTTTTGAAGACAGTACCTCTTCTCCAGGCTCTCCCGGTTATCATCACTCCTACCACTGCTCTTGCCTCTTTCAAGACAGCGGCCGATACATATCTACAAAAAAACATCAAAAGGATAATGACAGCCAGGAACACAAGCTGCCATCCTGAGAGCAGAAACAAACAAAAATCCTGGAAATCTAAATTGGCCTGGCACATAAAACACCCTCCAGATCTGGTGGATGTAACCAGGACTCACACAAGTTAGTTTTTTCTAGAGAAGAAGGACGATGGTTTACAATCCAGTTTATGAAAATGGGATTGGGGTCAGAGGAAGTAAAAGCAGCATCAAGCTCTGTGATTTTACTGGATCCCTGACCTGAGACATTAGAAAGGAATTACTACCTAATTTTTGAGGATGTGTTCAGGCTTTCTGAAAAGCAGCATGTCAAATGGGACTATTAATACATGTCTGCTCTAAAGGAAAGTCACTGGATGTTCTCTCAAGAATTTTGTAAGGCAAACTGACAATACTAAGTTATTGTCAATTAAAATGTTCTTATCTGACACTGCTACAATGAAGACTTCAAAATCCAAGTAAAAAATTAAGAACTAACCATAGCTAGAAAGTGTCCCAATGAACTAAGTTTTTTAAACTTTTAGTTAAATAAGCAAAGCTGACACATGTATGATCCATGAATACATTTATCCTACTCATGCAAGAGGACAATGGTTAAAATTTATTTTTTCCTACACAGTACAGTCATGGTAAAAATCATTCAGGCATTGTGCATTTTTAGATCTAGTAAAACAATCAGAATAACAAAAATTAATGCCCCACCAAGTGAAAAAAATTAATTTAGTCTTACTTAAGGTTTTAACAGAAAAATAATAATCCCTTGTGTGCTCTTTAAGATGACAAAATGATTGCAAAAGTAAAATACAAACATAACACAATCTCAGGAAGCTGGGGAAAGGGGTAAAAGGAAAAAAGTCAGCTTAAGGTGCTGGGATACTCATAACAGTTTTTTATGCCCAAGGGCACTGACAAATTAAAAGCACATCATGGCACTTGGTAAATGAATGTAATGCATCACTGTCAAAATGCCCTTGTAATTTAATGACTTGCTGAATAAAATGTTGGTTACTGACTATCCTATAGCACAACTCATAACTATGAAAATAAAGATTGCTGCTGTACTTCAGAATTAAAGCAGACATTGTACCAAGTTCATTTTGGACTAAACAACAAATTACTAAGAGTAAATGCTTTATTCATACTAAGAGGAAACAACAAATTATTAAGAGTAATATTGTCATCAAATAATTTTGTAAAATGTATTTAAAATTTTGATAAATTTTCTTTAGAATGCAATTGCTTGGAGTACTTCCTCAATATCATTTATTCACATATGATTATATCAAGTGTTATTAGCTGTCTATTTCAATAAACAGGCAGCTTTTCATCTGTGAAAACAAGTTGCCAAAAAAACCTTCAAACACCCAGGCCAAGTTTTCCTTGTACTCTTACATTAGTCCATTCTCCCTGTCAGAGTTTAATTGTTCTTCTTGAATGATTCCCACAATATTGCAAGAAAGGAAGTTAGAGAATTACACACTTCATTACCTCATTGTCACAATCAAAAAAGAGAACAAAGGAAACATCCGCTTTTCCATCCATAGTCTTATTCCAGCCTTGAAGATTATCTTCATTCCTGGGAAATCCATCAATCAAAAACTTGTTCTTCTGGGAATTGGCAGCCATTGTTTGATCCATAGCCTGATAAAAGATAATTCAATTCACAATCTTCTGCACATACACTGATTTATCTACTTATTAATTTACCCCCAAGATGTTGACATGGTAAGTTGAGAAGCATTTATTTTAGGATTATTGCAGATTTACAAAATGTGCTTTTGTTTCACTTTCAATGTGTGCTGGTTAATTCACTGATGCACCAACACAGCTATTGTTCAAATTGAATTAATTATTTCACAAAGCTCAAAAATCTCATAACAAACAAATCTCGTAATAAATCCCAGCTTTAAAGCTTATTTTCTACAAATACTGGGAAGTGTCTTTACACAATAAGACATCAGAATATCCTGGATCTAGAGTTAATTCAAAGGGAAAAGCTCCAGATAAATTTAGTGCCATGAACAGCAGCCCTTTTTTGACTTAAAGATACTCCCATTGTTTTCATGGACATCCAGTAGAGGCTGAAGCTTTTCCTCTCACAAGAGCATCAGTAGGTGCTTTTCTCCTTTACCTATCTATTTTGATAAACCTTACAGATCTTAGTGCCTTTAAGACCTCTAACCTCCAATCATATATGACTGAATGGACCAAGAGGTCCAAAAGCTAGTGCAGGGAAATAAGAAATAGAGTTTTACTGATTTTCCAAAAGCTGCTAAAAAATAAAGGAAAATAAAAAGAATCCATTTTCACAGATCCCCAGCTATGAGAAGCCATCAGCTCTCCAGCAGTCAGAAACACAAGTGATTGCTGAGAGAAGCAGCTCTGTGTCTGCCCATTCATAGCGCTCACACTGCAGGAAAGGCAGTTCCGTCAGAACTCAGCCATTGCTTTGTTGCTTAGACTGCAGGAGTGACCCTGCAAAGAAATAGCCCTTTCCTTACCCTCTTCAGCAAGCTGATTGTTATTTCAACTGGCACAATCTCCCCCTCCTTAATGTAGTTCTCAATGAGTTCTCCATACTGGGAGCCCGGCCTTTTCCGCTCATCCCGGAGAAGGTCACCGGCAGAAAGGTGCGTGTATCCGTACTTCTGCAACAGGCAAAACAAACACAGGCTCCCTTCAGTCAGAGCATTTGTGCAAACCTAACATCAGCCAACAGTGTCAGCCCTATTTATGCCTGCATTGCAACAGGAAAACCCAGGGAACAGCATCTTGCTGGTGATGGATCTGCTCCATCTTCAGCGTGCAATCTGACAATAGAGCACACTGAGCACACAACACACACAGTAAAAATCAGAGTCACTAAGGATGGAAAAGACCTCCAAAATCATCAACTCCAGCCTTTGACCAAACACCATTTTGAAAACTCAACCAAAGCTTTAAGGGCCACATGCAGCTGTTTCTTGAATGCTTCCACAAAAGGTGACTCTGCCACCTCCATGGGCAGCCTATTCCAGTGTCTGACAACCATTTCAGTGAGGAAATTCTTCCAGATGTGCAACCTGAACCTCTCCTGGTGCACCTTGAGACCATTTCCTCTTGTCCTGTTGCTGGTTGCCTGGGAGAAGAGGCTGACTCTTAGTACAAACTCCTTTCAGGGAGTTAAGAATGACAACGTTTCCCCTAAGCCTCCTTTTCTTCAGGCTAAACACCCCTATCTCCCTCAGCTGCTGCTCACAGCACCTACTCTCCAGACCCTTCACCAGCTCCATTACCCTTCTCTGGACACACTCCAGCACCTCTATGTCTTTTTGAGGCAAAGGGCCCAGAACTGGACATCTTTGGGTAAAATGCTCAACAGGGCTTTGGTTAGGTATTGGCGTAGTTTTCAAAAGCAATTTTGTTATGTTTGAAAACAAGGCAAAACAAGAATTTTGTTTAATTACCTACTTAAGGAAAACACATAGGGTGATTGCAGGTCCTTTGGAGCTGGAGGAATGTCCCAAGCACAGGATAAGTCAGAAATCCCTGTGTTCAGATTGTGGTTCAGGCACCAACTTCCTCCCCTGGCTCAGTGAAATCACCTATAACACAGCAGCTGCACAAACAGTCCTCCTGCCCCTGTTACCTCCTTCCCTGGGATGAACACAGAGGGAGAATCAGTGACTTCTCCTAAGGATGACGTGGTAGATGAAGATAAATAGCTACACTGGTGCCACCCTCTGTCACACCACGTAAACAGAGAGAGCAGAGAGATCAGGTTCAATCTATCAATCTGATAGCAGTGTGCAGGAAAACAGCACACATCATTGCTCTTTCACCTCAAACTACAGCTAAAACAGTGACTTATGAAAAATACTGATGGAAGTATTTACTGCATGTGAATTTCTCAGGCATTTATCATTGTAAATAGATACCTATTGCAAGCCCACAAATATATAGCTACCAAAGAGAAGTGCATTGTTACAAAGGAAATTTCACAGCTCAAAATAATCATTTTCTCAGCTCATTTAACACTGCAAGAAAACTAACAAAGTGCACTATGCTCCCAGACCAAATATAAGTCCATCAAAACAGGCAATAAAGACATCTCCTTGGTGATTACCTAAGCTAGCTATACATCCAAAACACAGCACACGCATACATTCTCATCTGAAAAATTTTACACGAAACAAAAGCTGCAGCAAAAAACCTCAGGGTTATCAGTTTGGCTGCAGCAACATCCAAAGCAAATCTCAAACAAGGTGTCTGAGAGGCATAATAATGTGACTACACACTTGGTGAGGCTGTGAACATAGGATTTAAAAACTTGGCTACTGAACCAAGTACAACAGAAATATTACACAACCCACTAAGTGACTTTAAAACGTTGCAGTTGCTTTCCAATTTCACCCACAAAAGCATGGAAAGTTAGTTCTGCCATAGTCATAATTTAAGAAGGGATATAATTACCTAAATCTCCAAAACTGTACACAGTTGGCAAAAAACAGAAGCAAGATTTTGCTGTAAGTAAGTGTGAAGGAAAAGCTTCACAGACATCCTCTGTAAGCTCACTGTACTCTTGCTTTAATGTACATTGCATTTGGATATGCCTAACTAATTGCAAATCTAAATATTTATAACCTAAAGAAGTCATAAACCAGAATAAATTGTTCCTTATAAGCAAGTAACATTACTCTGCTGAATGCTAAATTAACATGTAGTTCTTCTTGCTAAAGTTATAGAATAAGGATTTTTTCTAACATCAGGTTTCTACAAAGGAAAAAACTGGAGAAAAATATAATCCCTTAGGTTTTAGAGGATTACCAAACCATTTAATTTTCCTTGGCATTTCCCCTTTCATGCATGAAAATGAAATCAAGTCAGCCGATTTTTGGAATTCTCCATCTTTTGCAACAGCAAACTAAAGTAGTTTTTAACGGCTGAACTGGATAGTAAAAGACAGAAGTGTTTTAAACTGCTGTTGTACAAATAGACTTGTCTGAGATAATAATAAATTATTTTCAAGACTAACCCTCAGAATGGCTTAACCAGGCAATAAGAAAAACAAACCTCTCCTTCAGGGGCAAAACATCTATTTGTTAACTGTACTGAGCCAAGAGCCAAAGAAAACACGTGGGTTTAAACAATGCAAACAAGGGGGGAGAACGGCTTGGCTGCTGCTCCACACACAGAAGGCTTCAGAGACGTGGTGCTCACACTACCCTTGCCAATTTTCATCAAGGTGCTCAGGGCATAAAGTTTTCTTTCATTTTAGATCATAGAACCCCCTAGAAAGCATCCCGAACTGGAGCAAATCATCGCAGCGCCAAGGGCTCGCAGAAGAGACTGTGATACAACTGCGTAAAACACGGGCTGAAACGCTCTCAGGTCTTGACAGTTCTGCCTTGTGGCAGCAGGACCTTCCAGCAGTGCCAAGCACATCCTGATGCAATCCCCAAAATGTGACTCGATGCCATTCCCACCTAATCCTTCTCCTCTGCAATCAAAAAGTGAGGACTGTGATTGCCAAACAATGAAAAAAGCATTTTCCCCAGCTCTTACACATAATGTCAGTCTGAAAGGACAACTTGAAAAAAAATTAGGTAAAAACATATTTCCAAGCAGCTAAAATCTAGAGAGATTTTGGTAATACATAGAATAAAAAAGAAAATATAGAATTAACTATTTTAAAATGATTTCAAAGATAATGTTTTCTGCTATGCTGTCAGACTGGTGTGATCTAGAAGAAAAAAAAGATTAAATCTGTAAGTTACTATTACACAAGTTCTCATTATTGCACAAGTAGTGCAAGCCCTTGGTGCTGTGAAGATTTGCTCCAATTCAGGACTATTGCTGAAGGTGTCTCTCACCTAAAATAAAAGAAAATTTTGTGCCCCAAACACCTTGATTAAAACTGGCAAGAGTAGTGTGAGCACCATATCTACTTATTACACAAGTTCTCATTATTTTTAAAACCACTATTTTGAAGTATGGGTTTCCAAATATAACTTACAAAACTCAACAACGAATGAAAAAGTGCTGTCTTCAGCACCACTTGAGACATCCTCCTCTTTCACTTTAAAAAAATAAAACATAAAAATCATTTTTAAAAAATTCCCAGTGAAATGGAAAGGCGAGCTCAAGTTTCCATCAGTCCCATCACAGCAGCAGTGGATAGAACAGATCAGAATACCACTTGCTGTTTGCCTCTGCCTGGTCAGCCAGTCCCCACACTGCAGGACACAAAAGCTGAGTGCTCCACATCCCCAATTCCACCCCAAGACTGAAACCTTCCCGGGATGCCCTTCCCTCCCCTGTCCTCTAGCCCTTCCTTCTGTCAGCCAGGATTTGCAACTTTCACTCTGCGGACAGAACACGCTTTGTTTTCAGTAAATACAATAAACAGATGCACAGAACTGGAAATCCATGAGTCATATCTGTGTCACGCTAGAACCAGGCAGAGTCTGCCCCAGCAGCCTCGGGCAGCCAGGAAAGATCAGAGGTGTCGGGAAGGAGCAGAGGTGTCGGGAAGGGCCAGGGGAAGGAGCAGAGGTGTCGGGAAGGGCCAGGGGAAGGAGCAGAGGTGTCGGGAAGGGCCAGAGGTGTCGGGAAGGGCCAGAGGTGTTGGGAAGGACCAGAGGTGTGCAGCAGCTGAAGTTGGGACTCCTTCCACAGCCCCTTCCGAGGGGCACGAGGTTTATTTCTGATTCAGCCCTGGTTGTCCTGCAACACATCTCCCCACTAAACACACAGCTTGAGACTTCCTTGAGAGAGCAGAAGCCAAGAAGCAAGAGAAACACAAATTACTGCTTTGACCTTGACTCCTATCTTGGCTTATCATTGTTAGTTTGAAAATGAAAGTCACAGGGCTTAAGATTAAAACAAGTAAAATACAAACTTTTATTGCCCTAGTTCTGACCTGTCTTTTCTTGAGCAGCCTTAATAAACAAGCAAAATTTGCTACATACACCATTCAAGAACTACTTAAAATAAAAACAGAACTGTGCAAAGCCTGCAGTCTTTGGGGTTTTTTTAACCTAGAAAGCTTTTGTCTGTCCCGGAATTAAAACTTTGGGGTACAGACTATAATGCAGTAATAGACCTTCTGTCTGCTCATTCAAATTTTAAAAATTGAAGATATTTTCTTAGTTTGAAACACATCCTTATCTCTGAGAAATAAAAACAAACAAAACCCCAAAACAGCAAATCAAAACACTCAATGGAGATTCCACTGACAGTGCTTCCAAGGGAGAGGGGGGCAAACAGAGTACCCAGGGTGCTTCAGGAGAATTGACTCAATACAAGACACCCAGTATGTTCAGGAAAGTCCAAAATTTAATGCCTAGTGTTCTACAAAATGGAAATGTTCAGGGATGAATCCTCAAGGAGTAGATTTAAACACTCACCATGTTTTTTAATAAAAAGCTCCAAAGTCCAGAAATATAAATTTATATTCTAAAAATCAACTATGAGAACTTAAGGCTAAGTAGAATACTAATACATGACACTCATTAAAGAGATTTCAGAAGCTGAGTTTAAGACAAACAATTTAAACCCTGTTTTTATTTCAAGGAAGTTAACGCTGTATCTCAGCAGACTTCTAGAAGACAATTAACACATGACAGCAAAACCTAAATCCTCTGCTACTTTTAGAGAAGCATTTCTGATACAATGAATTCTTCTTTGCATTGTTCCCTTCACCCTAGGAAATCTCCTTATCATATATCCCAAAGCAACTTAACAGCTTTTTCCATTTGGATATTAACTTATGCTCTTATAAAAACGAGAAGGCTCAGCATCCCACTTTGTGGAATTAATATTAGATTTAACCACAAACATACAGGATAGGGATGTGGTGGAGGTGAATTATATTTTAGGTACACAGAGAGAAATGTCTTGCATCCCAAATCTCTACAGATCACCTTGCCAAAACAAACTGACAAAAAAGTACAACTCAAATCTTTCTTGGAATAAAGACAAACAATTTAGTTATTATTCTTCCCACCAACCAAAGAGCTTTTCATCTCAGGCAGAGGTTATAAGGATTTAAAATTTAAGTACAAGAAAGCATATTTTGTGCAGATTTGCAGAATGCATTTCTCTTTCCCTTGACTTTACCATAATGATTTTATACGCAAAGTTCAGAAGTCAGCAATAAACACATTTCATTATCTCACAGTCACAGAAGATACACTGTGGAAAGCATGAAGGTTATTGCAAAAGCCTGCATTCAAATGACATCATTCAACTATAGCTCAAATACTCTCCCTCACATGACAGCTACGCAACAGTCCCAGACGATGGCAAGCTCTACCTAACAAAACTGTGGAAGGTTTCAGGAGTTAATCTGCAGAGCTGGAAGGGAGAGGATAAGAACTTAAGAGGGAATTCTGCTTCATCCCTCTCTAAATAGGAGGAACTGCTCCAGAACAGCAGCAGTTCTGCTGCATTTGCATTTCCCTGACAATTCTGTGTCTGTGGAACACACAGGAGTCGAGTCTTCCCTCTGTATCAGAGAAAACCAGCCTGGTTCAGCTGTCTCATCCACCCTTATCTGTGGAGATAAAGAATCCTAATCACTTACCCACTGCTCCCTTTCTTACATTGTGTCAATACCCATTTCCACTTGTTATTAGGTCTTCTTTCCTCAAGTCATTTCTCCATTTCTGTCCAAATTTGGCATGAATACATGCCTTCTCCACACTCAAGGACTCCAGCACACACACATTGAACAGTTATGATTTAGGCTAGTACTTAACAAATACATATTTCACTCACAACATGGGATACTCATCTCCCTTTTTTGGGAATGTAAAGCACAGTCAGCAAAAAAATTACAGCACTTCTTTGAGAAATCATTCCCAGGTAGTAAGTACATAATATCCCCTTTACTCTACAAAACAGATGCCCTTGGTTTTTAATAAAAATGGTTTGATGCTAAATTCATACAAATGCTCACCTCAGCCAAATGAGATTTCTTCCACATGTGATGTGCTCTGTCCCAAATCTCCAGTATGAATAGCAACCAAGACATATTTATAGCTCATACTGACTTTTTGTTCAGCACAACCTTCAGCTCTACAGCAAGATACTGGGTCAGATTCATTCCAAATGTAAACTAATATTATTCCATCCATTTACATCAAGGATGAATGAGGTTTATTATTACTCAACTACAGCCCCCTTTTCCCTGTGGCAAACTGCCAACAGGATTTAAAATACAAATAAAAATACACTTTCAACCTAAAGACAGCATTGACTGTACACTGGCTGCTCACTCACCTGCAGCAGGGCTCTCTGAGGGCTGCCAGGGCCCACATTGAGGATTTGTGCTTAGAAAAGCTGCTGCTCTCCAGTACTTCTGCTGTGTTTCCCCCACACTTTCCTGTTCACATGCCCTTTTTCTAAAGTTTTCCAGCACACTTGCATCAGTCCAACTGTTCATTAAACTACCTCAGACCCTCTCTGCCTCCCAGTTTAGCCAATGACTCTCATGGAGATGTCTAAGCCAGCAGGAAGGTTGTCCTTTGCATTGAAGAGGTCTGAGGACTTTCTACTGTCAGCTCACTGAGTTCAATAAACTTCTTTCCATGTAGTGAACAGGATTAGCAGAATTAAAGCAAATTTGAATTTATTTGAATTTGGATTTCCCTTTCCAGGCTTAGGGAAGAAAATAAATACTGCACAAGCAAGGTTATTCTGTTTTCCTTTCTAGCTGGAAATACGATTTGAGTAGCAATGGCTCATTGGAACTCCTCCTAATAAAGTGGTCTTTATCCAATTATATCAGCCAATCCAGCCATAGGCATTTGTCCTCCTAAACACAGGCCAGCAGCCACACAAGGTACTTCAGCCCTGAGGCTACACTAATGGTTTGGTGAAAACCTTAATGACAGACTACCAAGGTTCCCCTATAGTTTAAGCTTATTTGTCTGCTACTTTTGACCTTACCAAAAAGGCTTTATGAGCACTGTGAACCTTCCATCCCACAATTTAATTTAATGAATATGCTGGTTTGAATGTGAGTCTGTAATTTGAGGTTTAAATCCTTCAGAACTAAAGTCATAACGGCATTTTTTAGTCTGGACCAAATTCACTTAACTTAGTTATACAGCACTGAGGTCTGGGTTGTAACAGCAGCGTGGATAAACTGTAACAGCACTCCCAGGGTACCACCAGAACAGAGGACACACAACGTGTCTGTTCCAGGAGTTTTGGAGTTCTTTCCCACCAAAAGTTTGAGGAACATGGGCATCAACATCAACACAGTTCTTAGCCATTTCTTTCAGTGAAGGTATGGACAAGCTTTGATCCTAAATGGCTTTTAATAAGAAAAGTACATACAACAGCTCAGTAAAAAATAAAAAAGAAAATAAAAAAGAAAATAAAAAAGAAGGATAAAAGAGTTGTTTCAAATCCAATGTACACACATTTGGAAGCATTCAGCCCTAACTACTTCCACAATGATCCACCTTGGATACAGTGTAATCACCCCTGTGGTTTTTGGTGTTTAAAAGGACAGTACCACATCACGTATCATCCACTGTTCTTTCTTGGATATGTGTTGTCTCAAAAGACTGGAAAAAATGTACTTGGAAAAATGAAAATTTGATAATATAACTGAAAGTTTAGTCAAATTATACTGTCAGTCTTAGGCTCCTTAAAAGAAAGAACAAGATGAGCGACCTATGGGATCAGCAGATCCTTCGACCTCTATCATGTTGTGTCACAGAAAACAGAATTTCTTTCTATTTTTAACATATTACTTCCACAACTTACTGAGATGGCACTGTGTCAAGAAGCCAACACACTGCAATGTCCGCTGTACCAGCTGTAACATTTATGGGGCAGGCCTCAGGAGACATGGACCTTGATCCATTTGGAGTGCACGTATTCCCAATGGCTATCAGACACCTCACCTCCTCTGCCAGGCCACAATTCCGGCTGCCTGAGCATGGGTGGCAGCTCCGCAGCCACCGACGTGGCCGTGCAGACGTGTAGGGAGCCACCCACTCGGGATGGGCTGCGGGACTGGCCCGGCAAGGCAGCACCGCCCGGGCAGCCGGCAGCCTCCCCAGGGCCGCTGTCCTGCCAAGGCACAGCGGAGCTCCCGGCCGAAACTGGAGCAGCCTCCAGACCACAGGGGGATGTAAAAAGTCCCAGTGGTGTCCCCAGGGTGGCCGCCGGCGCAGGCAGACCCACCGGCAGACTGTGATCCCGCAGGGCTGAGGGAAAAGGCAGGAGAAGGGAAAAGGCTAGGCGGCCTGACAGGGGCTGGAAGGGGAACGGAGGGGCTGCAGTGGGGGCTGCCCCACCACTTCACCCACTAAAGGGGAGATGTGGGTCAGTTATTTTATATCTATCGCCTCGAAGGGGTGAGGAATGGATGGACGCTCGGAAAGAGACCAGACCAAAAGGTCCCTCCACCGAGCAGAGCGGGTCACGACCCCCAAGAGTCCACCCCAAAGAGAGTCACGGACCCGACAGAGGGATCCTACAACTCCCAGGCGGCCAGACCGCGCACCCCTTCCACCTCACCTCCACGATGCGAGCGCACTGCGTCCCCTTGCCCGCCCCGGGCCCGCCGAGGACGAAGACGACGACGGGCTTCATGAGGAGAAGGAGGCGGCGGCGTTGCAGCAGCAGGACAGCGGCGGCGGGGCGGCGGCCGTGGGGCGGCCGAAGGGCGGGCGGGAGTGGCGGAGCCGAGGCCGGGACTGTGACCGGGGCTGTGACTGTGGCACCGCTGCCGCCGCGCTGTCCCCGCGGAGGGAAAGTGCTTCCGGGTCCCGGGCGGGGCGGGGCGGGCACGTGTGCGCGGGGCTGCCAGCGGCGGCTCTGTTGGGACTCACGGTCCCGGGCCCCGGCTGGGGAAGGCCGAGACCGGCGCGGCGCTCCAGCGGGCCCCGGCGTATCGGTTCATTTTTCGCCCCGCCACAGCCTTTTCCGGCCTGGCTTAGCCTAGCCCGTCTCGGCCCAGCGGCGGCGGCCCCGCTGCCATGGCAACGCCGCCGCATCGCCGCACTGCGCCTGCACGCTCCCCGCCCCCTGGCATTTTTAAACCCCCTGCGCGCGCGCTGGCGGTTGGTTTCCCAGGGGCGCGCTCTGATTGGCCGAGCGAGCCGTTCCCCGCCGCGTGCCGATTGGACCGAGGCGGGCGGAGGGGGCGGGTTCTGCGCTCTGATTGGCCGGCGGGGACAGAGGGCGGCCGGGGCCGCTGAAGGCGCCGGGGCGGGCGGGACGCGGCGGGAGCGGCGGTGCCGGAGTTGGAGCCTGCGGTGTCCTCGGCGCCGCTTCTCCCTCACGGCCGCTGCCCGGCCGAGCCGGCGGCTGCAGCGGGCGGGTCCCGCGCCGGGGAGGGGGAGAAGAGGAGAGGGCAGAGTTGCAGCCCTGCGTGGACCCCGTTCGGCCCGGCCCGGATCTGAGGTACCTGCTCGGCGCCGGGAGGGCCCGTATCGCCCCAGCCCCGCCGGGCACGCCGCGCCCGGTGCCCCTCTGCGAGTGCGGCTCTGCGTATAAAGAGCTGAGGGGGGAGAGGGGGTGGGCTTCTGCTTAGTGTTTGTCAAGTTGGAACAGTGGGGCTTTAAAAGAATTTTCCCTTTTACAGACTTTAAGTTTGAGGCTTATTGGGTAATTAGCTTTTAAGGGGAATTAATTAACTGCCGCTGGAAGCATTAGAGGTGGCTGAGTTCCTTGGAGGGCTGCTTTAAAAATAAAGTTCATTCCTGGCAAGTTGAAATGCAGAGGAAACACCTTTGCTTGGCAAAGTTTCATGCTTGAGATAACTACAGAGAGACTTCTGGCTTATTTGTTGAAAGGTATTTGCCAAATTATATGGGCTGTCAGTTGTTTTGTATGTTGCTTTGTTTAGTCACCTCAAAAAAATCTAATCCTGCTCGTGTATATAAGTTAATATCATTGCATACTTATTTCTCCAGGGCTCTTTGAAGTCTGACTGCAAGTTTTGCACTGTACTATTTGAGTTAAGCCAAAGCTTTATTTCAGAAGTCTTCAAAGTTTAAGTGGTTTGAATGCTCACTTGAAATACTGAGACTTTGGGAAGCTGATCTAGTGTTAAATTTGCTAAATCATATTTTTTGTGCTATGCGAGTCTCTAATTAGTGATGACTCTTTTTCTCACTAAACTGTATCCAAGCAGCTTTTCCTTAAGCTTTATCTGCAAGCTTGTATTTTGGCCATCGTATCTTCCAAGCTTCCATGAAGAAAACGTCAGGTGGACAATAAAGGTTTTGTGTTGATTTCGTAACTCTGACAACTTCGTAGGACAAAGTTTCTGCTTTGTTGCCCTGGACTTGAAGCAAAAAAAGTACCAACAGATTATGTATCCTATGTCTTGGTTTTCTTACTGTGTCATGCCTTTGTTCCTTCTTTGAAACATTGTAAAATAACTATGTCCCATAATAATTTTATTTTTTTTTTTAAATCTCTGTGATTTTCCCAGATTTGTTCCCAAAAGGATGGTCCCTTTCAGTTTCCCTCTGTCCAGGTGTGCACTTTGGGACCCCATCCCCATGGGCGATGTCATTGGCGCACATGTCACCTATTACAGGTATCAGTAACCTTTTTGGGGAAGCTAAGAGTTAAATTAAATTATGGATTGTGTGATGCAAAGCCTCATTTTGTCTTTTGATTCTGTTGTATGACAAGGTGCAAAGGAAAAGGAAGCAGTGTGTTTGTTATAAGCATATAGGGATTTTCACTGGAAAGATTTCAGTTTCCGTTCCTTTCCTTTGTGTAACAGTCCAGTGGCTTGAAGGTGCATCAGTCTAAAGTAACTTAATTTTATTCTGTTTTCTTCCCCTATGAATAAGTGATACTTTTAAAAAACAATCATTTAAAATAATTTGTGACTTAAGCTTGATTATTGTCTATTTTTAGAAACCCCAAACTATCTCTGGTGGAGAAAACCTTGCGGCTTGCCTATCGCCATGCTAAGCAGAATGAAAAGAAATCATTTTCCTGTTTTTTGCTTGGGACACTGGCAGTAGATGAAGGTAATTCTAAACATGAGGTAGACAGGCAGCATTGCTTGGTTGAGTAAGCTGCTGTTAAGCAGCCTGAGTTGTTGCTCTTGGACTCTAACTTAATTTATTATTTATTTTGAAGATGGGGAAGGCATAACGCTAACAATAGATCGTTTTGATCCTGGCCGAGAAGTTGCTGGTGGATCGGGCAAAATTCCAACTGCAGCCCTTCCTGGAGACTTTTTGATTCCATGTACAGTTAATGCCTGGGGACCTTGTTCAGATAATATAATAGTGCACAGTGTTGATGATATCAGCTTGGCTTTCAAGGTAAGCAGCTCTTAGCAACTTTTGGGTCTCTTAAGCAGTGTACGGTCTGCCAGGCAGGACAGTGGACATGCACAGAGCTTGATTCCAGCACAGCAAGGTTATGGCTGAAGCAAGACTATGTAGTTAATTGTGTGAAATGAGCTGCTTGAGTGTCACTGGAAAGTCTGTTTGGAACAGTTGAAGTCAGTTAATCCTCACAGGTGTTTAAGGATCACAGTCTTAAATCCTGGATGAAAAATCTTGCTGACTGAAGTTTTTCAGCTGGTCTAGCCACCAAAACCAGCAAAACAAAAGCAATTGCAGGAAACTTATTTAAACAAAAGAAAACAGCTTTTTTGTCTTTTTTTCCCTCAAAGTTGTCATTAATCAGTTGCAGTGTTTAGGCACTTGTTGAAGTGTTGCTAGGCAAGTGGCCCACCCAAAAACGTATAAAGCCCTATGCAGGTTAGCAGCCATAGCTGAAATGTGTGCTCTGCTGTAGACATGTAATCTACTAAATACACTTTCCATTCCTGTAGACTTTTTCCTGTAGTTGTTGTAGTGTATATTTTATACTGATTAAGCCTGTTTCAGATCTGAACTTTCCCATTATAATATATCCAGATGTTAAGTTGCATATTTCTTGAATACAAGAAGGAAAACTTTGACAAATCAGCTTGAACCTTTTAGTTGTCTGTTACATTAAGTTTTATATAATTGAAGTAACCCCATGTTTTCTAATGCATCATGACACATTGCTAAGGTGTACATAGCTAATTTTCAAGTGTATTCTGCATTCATTATATTCAGTAGAGCAGTGACCTTTGGAGACCTGGGTTAATGGCTTTTTGTGCAGTACCTACTGCAATAGTAACTATGATCAATGATTTGAGTTCCTAGTGTCATACATCTTAAATCATGGTAATCATATGAAAATAATTTAGTATATTTAACTCTTTTTTTCTTTTTTTTTTCCTTCTAGGGTCTGCGGCAGAGTCTGTGCAGTAAAGAATCTCTGGATCTTTCTAAACTGCTCACTGTTAGAGCTCACATTGTTTTCACAGAAAACCTGGATACTCTATACTTTAATTTCCACTGGGCTTCTCTTACTGTGGCGAATATTTTGGAATACACCCCTGTGAAGTCTGTCCCAATTATTCCAACAGCCCTAGCAAGAAATTTGAACAGTCCTATGAATATTGCACAAGTTCAAGGAACTTACAAATGTGGGTGAGTAAAGGGTGGTGCTAAAGCTGTCAAAGTTGCCTGTCAGTTTCTTGCCTTTCCTAAAGGAGGTGGGTAGGAGAGACCTCAACTGTACTTTGCCTTTTAGTAAAATAACTGGCATTAAAATGGCATGTCTTCTGGCCTTGGAAATGTATTAAGAGTTATAAACAAGAAACAGGAAATGGGGTGGAGCAAAAGTAGGAGTTCTTGCTTTTGGTTTCAGTGAAAGGCTCTACCTACTGGGGCAGGAGTTAACTAACCTCTAGTTAACATAATAAATATAAACAGCTTCCAGCTTTGTAAACATTATCAGTGCTTGTCCTACAATGAAAATCAGGTGAATGCAAAGCTTTTTTTTTTTTTTTGTTAATTGTGCTTCTGAGATGGTATTGGGGAGTCATCATTCTGAGTGGCAACTAATTTAGTAGGATGAACTAAGGATAGATCAGGGAAATAATTTGAAGCAACTGAATGTCATTTTATTTGGACAGGGACTTTATGAATGCCTCTCTGAAAGTTACTCTTCAAATTTGACATGACTTGTACTTCAGGATTTGTTATGAACACTAATTCTAGTATTCACTAAAATACTACAAATAGTACTAAATATTTTTTGTACTTGATAACT
This sequence comes from Parus major, assembly GCF_001522545.3. Lineage (NCBI taxonomy): Eukaryota > Metazoa > Chordata > Aves > Passeriformes > Paridae > Parus > Parus major. Next base: position 22,963,374 of record NC_031777.1, on the reverse strand, counting down.
CTTTGATATGCAGGGAATTGCTGAAAAGTTGGGGAGTTGCTGTTTAGTGTGTGGAATAAGGGTAGTTTTGATTTTGTATTTTATTTTCTGTAAATTTCTTTTCTTGCAGGATTTTCTAAACTTTTTCTTGCAGTATTTTCTAAACTTTTACTTGTCTCTTCAGGACTTTTTTCTGAAAAACTGCCTTCCAAAATACTAAAAAAACCCAACTTTTGTTTTCTTTCAGCTACCTTACTATGGACCAAACACGGAAATTGCTTTTGCTGCTTGAGTCTGATCCCAAGGCTTATGCTCTGCCTTTAGTTGGAGTGTAAGTGTTTGTCCAGATTAATGCACACACAGATTTGAGATGTATATGAGGGATAAACAGCAAAAATTTGGTAAGAGAACTGTCTCTAATTAGATTTTTTTTCTTACTTCTAGTTGGCTGAGTGGAGTTACACATATCTGTAGTCCTCAAGTCTGGGCCTGTTGCTTGCGGTATTTGTTCAGTTCTTCAATTCAGGAAAGGCAAGTCACTTTTATAGGTAAAACATAGAAACTATTGGCTGCCTAAAAAAAATGTTCCACAGAATGATAGCATGGGCTCTGCTCAAAGATATTTGAGGAAATTCTGTGATTTATATGTTGTATAGAGGTAAGTGTCTGGTTTAAGCATTCTTCTTGGTTTTGGCTTCTGCACAAAAGTTTTCTGTGGCAGAAATGTTGGAAAGCAGAGCTCATATCTCAAAGTCAGAAGAGGGTAAACATGAATATCATTAAGGTCACTGCATTTTAGTTTAAATAAGAAGCCACAAGCAGGAAACAGTAGTTTAAACAGTGGTGGGCTTTTGGTTTTGAACTTTTCTTAGGGGTATTTTCTTTGAGGTAAGTTTTCTTCCTGATTGTGCCTGACCAACATATTGAAGCATATTGATTTGCAGCTTATGGTGTCCTGCTAAGACTTCCTGTTAAATGTTCAGATTTTTTAAGACCTGGCATTCTGAGGTGTTTTTTCATTGTGATATTAGTGGATAATCATTCCTCATTGTCTGCATCTTTTCACTTGTAACATTTACCGTGTTCTATTTGTATGGAGCTGGGAGAGAGTTCTGGTGTTTATAGTTTGAAACTGCACCTCAGGTAGATGAGACTCTAAAATATGTTGTATGCATAAGCACTTCTGATTGACCACACTTGTTTTTAAATTATGAAATTTAACATTTGCCACGTTTGGTTTGAATTACAGATGTCTGTAATTACAAAATAGACTTCTTTCCCTTAACAACTGAAATATGTCTAAACACAGATAAGAGACCAATTAGATTATTAGATAGGCAAGTTGGATGCTTGACTCTCATTAACTTTCACTGATGCCATCGTGGAAGTGGATTAGGGAGATTTGATGAACCATGCAAACAGCATTAACCCCTGCTGCTAACTGCTTAATCTGTGCATCATACATTTTTAACTCTTTAAGCTGTAATTGTAATTTTGAAGTTGCATGAATGTGTTTTTAGGCATCCTGTTTCTACTGCTTTTTCTATCACATATTATTTAATGAAAAAGCAAACAACCCCACAAACAAGCATGTTATGAGTACTATAAAAAAAAAAACTGTTCTGAAAGTAGTGCTACCTTTTCCTGGAAACTCACATTGTTGTCATTATCCTTGAACTTGTGTTAAATGCTGACTATTGTTACTCTCTATTCTCAACTTGTAGAAAAAAACTTGCAATATCATTTTCCTTAAAAAAAAACATTTTTGCTAATGAATGTTTTTTGAATGTTTAGGGATAGCCAAGTCACAAAGTGTCTTTATAATGCATCTTCAACTGAAAACTAAAAATAAAATAGAATACAATATCTTCTTACAGATGTTTTCTTCTGTGTTATGTTTGAACTCTTCCAGAAATTCATTTAAAGTACTAAGTGATTGTAGAAGTTTGAAATACAAAGGAGATGGATTATTCCTACTTCTCTGCTTTTCTTTGATCTTGAATGTGGCTAAGTCATAAATCCATCTCCACTGTCTATAGCTCAGCACCACTCAGAATGCTGTGATTCACCAGTTTGCTAAATTGTGTGAAAATTTGCTCACTGTATTGGAAATCTAAGGGCCTTCTTCATGTTTAAGATACTTAAAGATTTGTTTTTCTTCTAATTTAGGGTTTTTTCAGAATCTGGGAGTTTTCTCATTGTGCTTTATTCATTGACACACAAGGAACCGGAGTTTTATGAATGTGTTCCATGCAGTGGGCAGACTGAGCTGGGGTTTCAGATCCTAACTTGTCATGAAACAGTTCACCTCTTCAAAGTAAGTGTCTTGATTTCCTCCTGCATCATGGTACTTCAAAATTTGCCTTAAAAGAGTCATTATGATGTGATCCAAATGGATCTGCAGTGTTTGAACATGATGTAGTTCTATACAGCTGCTTTTTCCTAGGGAGTACTGTAAATTCAGTTTGTCCCTCAAACTGAGAAATTACTTCCAAAGTTAGCGCTGCTCACTTTTCTAATAGCATTAAGCCTCTGTCTTTTAAGTCTACTGTGCTGTGTTGTACTTGATTGGTGTTCCTTCCTGCTAGTGATCTTCTGGCCTTATGAGCAGAGACTCAGACTTCCTACAGCATTTGTTACTCTGGTGTGCTGTGTTCACCTTGGCCACATCTAACGCCTGCTCTGGGTGATGCTTGCTAGAGAGCAAAGCTGAGTGTCATGCTTTGCTTGAAGTTGAATGCAGAAAGGAATTCAGAGGTTACCAATTTCATCACAGTTTCATCAATGGCAGATTTCATCTTTGTGCAGAGTAACTCTCTGAAAGAATTTGATTATATGAATCTGGGAGATGGCTACTAAGGTTTGAGGAAGTTCTAGGAATTCTTAGTTCCTTATCTGTTTTCCTAGGCTTGTGCAGAACCTGAAGTTGTCTTGTTAATTTGCTCAGTAAATGCTGCTATGCTCTGTCAGAGAAGCAGTGAGTGTAATATGGGTGCCATGCTGTGTATTCAGTTCTCTTCCTGATTGAATTTCCTTGTTCAGGCCATCTTCTACCTTTAGCCTAGGAACAAACTTTGCTTTCCAAAGATGATCTCTCCACAGAAGCTCACTTCTGTTGTCTCCAGGAGTTGCCCAGCTGTGGTGTGTAGAACAGTACAGGAACATTTGCTGTTTCCTGTAGTGGTGGCAGTCCTGGAGGAGTATCTGGGCAGTTAGAGTGAGGAAGCATCTGCTCATGACTATAATTAGCCCAACTACTTTGCAGAGTAGCAGGGGAACAGTGTTCAACAGGAAGGGAGGTTGCCTGCTTCCTTGTAGTGGTGAAAAATTTGAAAGTGGAGGACAAGCAGCAAATAATCATATAAATGTCCTTAAAGCTGTTTCTTTGGGAGTAGTACCTCAGTGATTGAAAGTTTGAAGGTTTTGTGCTTCACAAATATGGATAATTTCATTCCAGAATGTTGAATCATCAGACAAAAGCCCTATGCAGTTTGAGTTGAGTGCAGAAAACCAAAATGCAGAAACTGAGTTCTTCAGCAGAATTTGCAAGAAACTTCCAATCAAAAGGTAAATCTCTCAGATGCCATTTATATACAAAAGTGAAATATTTATTGGATGAGTTTTTTGATCTGTTCTGTGCTATGTGTCAGTTTAGCTGTGCATAAATTCTCTTGCATTAAAATCTGTATGTGCTTTTGTTTATTCCTAGAGTTAATATTTTTCAACTAAGGTGGTCAAGCTGACTGTATTCCAAAAAAGCTAACTTGGTACTGGTGGTTTTAATTTATACAGTGGATGTTTCTAAAAAGGCTTCCTCACTGATGAGGCTTAGGTAGCTCTATTAAGCTTTAAGTGAGATCTGTCCTTTAAAGCAAATCTCTAATTCAAATATACTTAAGTCAGAAAAAATTCCCTTTTTTTCTTCCCACTTTTCAGAGCTCCAAGACCTGGATAGGTTGAAACTTAGTCATTTTTGAGAACCTGGCTTATCCATCAGATTTTTATATATGACTAGAAAATAGTCTGTATTTTCCTTTAAACAACATTAAAATCTTTACTGTAGCACCTCCTATCTTTTTGCTACAAACCAGTGCTTTACTGTTGGAAGGTGACACTTAAAAGGTGTGTTTGTGTGATGCTGTGGGGAGGAAGGATTTGTATCTTCTTGCCCAAAACCAGCATTTGTATATTCATTGTATGATCTTAGAACTGTTTGCTGCTAACCAGGGAGAAGATGAATAGCAGCTGCTTCTTAGAAAAATGATGCACTGTAGATGATGCATTAAAAAACATGAAGTTTCATGTTATTGCTGCCAAATCTGACAACCAAACATTTTTACTTTGATTTATTTTGGTTTTAGTTCTCCCCAAGGCTCTTCACCCAGCAAGCTGGCAGCAAGTGATCATGACTCTGGTGTGGAAGATGAGGATTTATCCCCCAGACCAATTCCAAGTCCTCATCCAGTGAGTCAACAGGTAACTACAGAAACAGTTGCTCCAGGTAGCTCAGATGTGATGCTTAGAGCAGCAAAACTCATTGTAAGGGAACTGGGGAGTGTAAAGCTTCTCTCTGAGTGCTAGCAAGGGAAAACAGAATTGAGGAAATGAACCAAGAGTTCATTTCTCTAGTTAACTTCTCTAGTTAACCTGCCGTTTTTCCAGGATTCTAGACACTTTGATTCCTGTGCAGGCTATGATTTCAGAGCATAGAGGGTAGTTTCTACTTTAGGGGTCTCACTGTTGTTGGATGGAAGAGCTGTAGTGTCTAAAACACAGACAGCAAGCTCTTGTGTTTTCTTATTTCATTTACCCAAAAGATCTGCTGCTCTGTCCTTTTTTTACTGAAGTATGTACAAATATAAATACCAGCCCTTGTACAGCACTGGTCTAGAAGGATGTGATAGTTGTCTATAAAATATGTTCTATTGAAGCTGTCTCCTGGATCTAAGAATACTAAGAGGGTCCACCTCCAGTAGGGGAATATCCAAATTCTGAAATGTACTTCCAAATGACATGGAGCATTCATTTGTCAGACATGGTCATTACACTATATATATGAAAGCAGTTTTCCTTTCAGAATGATCCTAGGGATATTGCTGTTTTTTCTGGATTCTCCAATCTTTTTAGGAATGTGTTTGACATGTGGTTGGCTTGGAGTTGATAATCAACATGTATTGATTTTAAATGAAAACATCTTCTTTGAGGAAATTCTGCATTCAAAGAGTAGACAATGTTTTAAAATTATCATACCTGTGTGTAATTGTACCTTCAGGTTACCAGAATTTTTCCTTCAGTGCCAGAGCTGTCGCTTATTTTGGATGGGAGTTTTGTAGAATCAGGACAATCATCTAAACCTGTGGGGACTTCAAGTGCTAGAAGTCCACCCCCAGTGCCAAATCAGCCTATTAAAAAGAAGTGGTGCATGAGATCTACGTGTCACCCCAGCCAGCACTCTGAAGATAGGCAGAACTTTCCTGCTAATATGGGAGATTCCTCTTTGAGACAATTACCAAATCCCATACACCAGAAAATTCCAGCTTCAATGCCTTGTAGAGGAAATCAAGCTCTACTACAGCAGAAGGTGCAGTGTAAGAAGACTTCCCCTCAATCAAGGAAGAGTTCAGGATCATCTTCTCCTTCAACCCCTTGTAGTGGGCCTTCCCCAGATACATCTGTGCACCACCCCAGAAAGCCACTGGAAAAACTTGTATTAAATCCTGAAAGTGTCACACCACAGGGAGAGCCTCCAGTTCAGAGAACATCAATATCTGGTTCCAAGCAGCTTCCTGCTGTTACACAGCCAGTCCTCCACAACTCTGCTTTGTCAACACAGACCTGCAGACAACCACCAGACCTGCAGGTGCCAGTTCAGGTGCCACCTTCCTGTCCAGCATGCAGCTGTCAGTGTCCTCCTTCTCTCCAGTATAATCCCATAAACTCATGGCAAGGAATTGGTAAAATGAGCCCCAAACATGGAGCAGAGATCCAATCAGAGATGGTTCAGCAAAATCCTTGTGCAATGTTCCATCCGAATATGATTTGCCCAAATGTTTGCTGCAACCCAGGATATACCACAAGCAGCCCTATAAACATGAGATATCCTGGGAAAACAGGGAGCTGTTCTCTTGACAGTGGCTTATCACCTGGATTAAGGATGCCATCGAGTGTGAGCCCCTCGAGTCCGCAGTGCTGTGCAGCCCACTCCCCGTGCCTGCACTCGCCTGCTCCTGCAGCAGCATCAGATAATGGAATGATGGGATTATCTCCAGATGCATACCGGCTTCTTACTGAGCAGGACAGACAACTCAAATTACTTCAAGCTCAGGTTTGTGGAAATGGCAGCTTTCTCCTCTGCCCTCTCAGTGATTATGCTGTGATAGTTCCCCTGCCAAAGGAATTAAATTAATTGTTGTCTATCTGTGTTGGAACAAGGGAGCCTGTCATACCAGCTGCAGTGTGGACATGGAAAGGGGACTCAATTAGCTGTACCAATTGGTGTCCATTTAAAAATTATTTGACTTATGTCTCATTAAATTTTGCAGTTAATTTTGTGGTAGTTCCATAGCATGAAGGTTTCTTTTTAGTAGACTGTTTGCAATGCAAACTGATACACTTTCTGTATAAATGCTTTTCTACTTATATGCTTGTCTGTGTAAAAAAAAAAAAAAAGATATTGCATAGGCTATAGGCTTTGGAATTACTGTAAACATACAGATGAAGCACAGAATGTTCTCATATGTTGCTTTTTTCACCTTCAAGCCTGCAGCTCTCTGAGCTGTTGCTTTGAAAACTTCAGTTGTCTGCATCAATTCCTGATTTATAGGTCTTTGCTGTGCTAGAAAACTGGACTTTGGAGGTCTTGCTGTGTTCTGTTGCCTCACCAGGTTAAGTTTCTTTAAAATACCGGCCCCTTGATCAACCTGCTGGCCCTGTATTTTGCAGGGTATGATTTGGGGCTAAAGAGACAGAGTTTAAATTTTGCTGCTGGTGATGAATAATACAAACAGGAAAGTTTGCAATACTTGATATAGAAAATTGCAGCTGGAATTTGGTTTTGGTGTAGTTCCTGTATGTGAAGTCAAGGTCCCAAAGCATGGGTTGTGCATGAGGGAAACCCCTCCTTACTGCAGCCTTCACTGTTTCTGTATTTCTCCCTGGAGCTGCAAACTAATCGGTGAACAGGGTGGATGAAAATCCTAGAGAGAAGATTGCCTGGCAACCTTAATTTTATCATTTAATTGCTTAGCTTTGTAATTAATACAAAGTTAGTGCAGGGACAGTTGGCATATAAATGCTTGGCTGGTAAGTCGGTTAATAGGCTTTGTATGTGAATGAAAGGGAAGGAATACTTCCAGCAAGTGTGGTGCAAATAGGCTTTACCGAAGTTGTCTGGTGCTGCCTCTGCCAGTGTGCTCAAAGATCTTTGCTAGCTCTGCCAACATTAAAATTGGTGTTTTGATTTACGCTGTGTGCACTGCTGAGAGCTGGAAGGTGTTCAGACTGCTGTGGCAGCGCAGCCTGTATTTGAATCCAGATCTTAGCAGAACCCAATTAATTCACTTTTGCCTGTTACAGCTTATATTTTATTGTGCAGATCCTAACTTTGTGATGACTGTTACAGATCCAACGTTTGCTGGAAGCACAGGCTCGCCAGGCGGGTTCCTCGGAGGCGGCAGCAGCCAGCCAGGCTGTACAGCCGGAGAAGCCAGGGGACCTTGTTTCCATGGAAACACAGACCTCACCGAGATCACACAAGAGGAAAAGTGTGAGCGTTGCTGTGAGCACAGGTAATGCTTCCTTCTTTTAAAACAGACTGGCACCACTTTTTCTGGATGTTTCTGTGGTTTGTTTGGGCATGGAGGAAATGTTTTGCAGAAATGCTGAAGCTGTGCAAACATGCATCAAGTTTAGGTTGGAGTTACTTTTGGCTTTGATTGCCATCACTGAAAGAATTACTTTTCCAATTTAGAAAGGTGTTCTATTTAAAATAGTGTCTTGTTGAAAACATAACTCCATATTTTTTTTTATTTTAGTACACTGTTTTGAAAAGTAAAAGTTTGTAGCATTTAATGTTCCAATAAATATATTATTGATATTATTTGTGAATTGTGCATGAAGAGGAGATTGTATTTGCTTTAATTTAGGCAAGTTATGCAGCTGTATCTGTACAGCTGCATATTAACATATTGCTTCCTATTAAATCCATGGAAATGTTGTGATTAGTCTGGAGGAGACTTTGAAACAGGCTCAAGGTCAATGCATTAAAATGATTTAATGCAATAATTTATTTTCATCAAGTATACTTTGGAAGAAACTAGGAGTTGAACAATGTTTTGGTAACTTTTAGCTGATTTAAACTGTAAATTACTTTTGAAATGGTAAAAGAAACATGAATGGGAGAAAATTATTCCTCTAATTCCTCTAGCTATACAAAGCCAAAAGGTCTCAGAAGACAGTAATGACTCTTCCTAAATAGTTAAATCTCTAATTTTGTTCTAGGTGCTAGTTTATTTTGGAATACAGCCTCAGAAAAACAGGACAACTCCATACAACAAGGGAAGAAAGAAGATGGAGAAATTTCTAAGGAGGACATACGCATTTCAATTAATGCTGAACAAGATGCAAGTAATACAAGTATTGCTTCTTCCTTAAGGGTGGTGGACATGCCCAGCTTTGTAGAGAGTATTCGCCTTGTGGAAGAAGGAACTAATCAGAACACACCCCAGTAAGTAACAGAAACACCCTGTGCTCACATAATGTGCTGAACTGCCTTATGTAAGTTATTACTTCTGTAATATTTTTTTCTTTGGGAGTTATAAATAGTCTGACTTCAGCTGTTGTGTTCTCTCCCTTTTTTTTTTTTAATTATGCTTTGATTTGTACAGCTCACCAAAACACAGCTGCCTTTGGAGTCTGCATTTATCAGTTGTGCAGGTTTAGCTCACCTAGCTATCAGCAGCAGATGATGGCAAAAACCTTTAACTTGCAAAAGCATGCACTGTGCTGGCAGCATTCTTTTCTTACCTCAAACCCTGACTGGAAAAGAGGTGCTGCTATACTCAGTTGTTTCCTTACAGTGGCTTTTCCTTGTCAGCATTCAGAGCCCTTCCCATTCTGAGGAGGCTTGGGATGAGGAGTTTATGATTATGTTCCCTGAATTTCTCTTTATTCCTGATTACTTTGTGTGTGGTACATGCAGATACTGACTTCACTGCTGTTAATTTAATTATTTTTAAGCTCAGTTTCTTTATAGTGCAGTGACTAATCTCAGACTAATTTGGGAAGTGGTTTTAAAACTATTTTAATTATCTATATGGATGCTATTTCTATGTAGGAATAGCTCAACAATTTAGCACTTTAGTGATCTAATATTGTCTAAGCTTAGAAAGCCAAAGGAGGGGGAATACCCTTCCAGTTAAATTAGGTTCCTAAAATACTCATTGGGGAAAATGATGGTAATGGAGCTATAACTTAACTAGTCATAGTCCTTGATTAAAGTACTGTCTGCAGACATACACTGCTACCAGAAACATTATGGATTCAGGTCAATCTTATAAACATCAGTTTTAGGATAATGCCATCTTAAGGTTCTCTTCAATGTAGATTCATAAACTGATAAAATAGCTGTAAAGTGTCTTCTAGTGAGGATATAGAGCATCACCCAGATTTCTTTGAGGAGAATGAGTGGAATATTTTTGGGAATGATGAATAATTGCTGGGTGTAACAGTAGCTGATAACCTACATTGACTATCTGGTATGTCACGTGGTTTAAATCTTATCGCTTTCAACACAGGCAATTGATCAGTTGAGTTCTGAAATTCCCTTATCTTACACTTGTCTCCTCAGGAGGAACAGGAAGGGGGAGGAGGGTCGCTTGAGGATCTTCTTGGGATGATAGTAGTACTGATATGTCTGGTCTCCAAAGGCTTATGCAATGCACACACCAACTGAGGGGGGCGCAGACTATTGTATTATAACTCATTCAGTGTTTACCCTTTTTAGCCTTTATAGCTCTTCTTTCACATCCCTTACTGAAAAATATTTCAACTATTTTTGTTTGTTTTGTCTGTGTTTGTTCTCAGTTTGTGATACTCAGTGTGCATGTGTGTACTTGTAACTGTCTCTGAGAAGTTCTTAAACTGCCACAGGAATCCCAAGATAAGTTATGTACCTTGGTAAAAGCAGCTTTTTGAATAAGTCATGTGTCAGAGCATACAGAAGATACTTGTTCCTGAAGGCTTATAAGTGAAATGCTAAAATATAAGTTCCAAATTGTTAATAACTTTCATTTGGTTTAAGTCATAAGAGTGTCCCTGAGTTTTGACCAGTCCAGAGATGCCATTGCCACTTTCAAATCACTTTTTGAAAATCTAGTCAGGCTGTTATAGTTGGACTGTTGGAAGTCTCTTTCCTCATTCCTCCAATGATTTTTGAGAGGAAGTGACTGCAGAACAGAGCAAAGCCTCGAGCAGCAGGCAAAACTAAAACCTGTTAGGAGCTGTTTGCAATACTTGTTCTCTTCTGATGTTCACAAAAATATAAAATATGTGTAATGATAATGATGCTTTTGCTCTTTCAAGGAAGTATGTAGCTATCTTGGTGTTCTCTTCCAGAACTGGAAACATTTCCCAAGCACTTGTTCGTGGTTCATCCTTGGAAGAAAGTGTCAGTGTGTCTTTACAGAAAGAGCCATCGGAGGGAGCCAGGAGCCAGGTGGTGGTAACAAGTGAGCAGAGCTCGGAGCCACCCACCTCGCTGCTGCCTCTGCAGCCCTCAGAGGAGCAGAAGCTTTACCAGGACTTACTGGTAACCTATGCACATTTTATATTCTGCACTGAATGCAACAGTCAGAACAGCACCCTGCTGAAGTTATGATGTGGTATGGGCATGAATGAAAGATGCATGTGGTTTTCAAATTCACATAGAGCTCTACAGAAGGCTCCTAGTTTGTGGTTCTTCAATTTTTTGAAAATGTTTAAGTGGTTATTTTCTCTTTCATGCATACATGGAGTACTTTCTACTATCTAATAAATAATAATTGTTTAATTCAAGGACATAAGCTGATAAGTTCCCAAATTAGTGGCCTTTAAAATAACACAGCATTTTACCTTTAAGTCCTTTAAAGGGCAGATATTTTAATCTTGAAGAATATCAATATGTGATGTGTTTAAATTCAGAACAGACTCTTATAGAAAGCTTCAAGTGTAAGATGTTCCAGTGTTTGACTACACTTCTGTGAGTTTAAGTGATTGCATCTGAACTGTATCTGAATTTGCCTTCTTTGTCAGAATAAGCTATTAATCCATCAAGTTGTATTTGAAGTTGTGTAAGTCAGGATTTTGCTATTTGACAGTCCCTGTATGTCATGATGTTTTTGCCATGTGCTCCCTTTTTCTGCAGGGCCAAGTAAACAACCTCTTAAAGACCTCAGAAGAGCAAGATCACTTGCCTTTAAAATCAGGATTTGTTACTGATGACGGTCCTACATATCAGGATATTGATGATAGAGCAGAAGTGGCTTCAGAGGCTGACACAGGAGGGGTGGACAAAGAGAGTGTCATTAGTGCCACACTCAAACAGCTGAGGAGTCTTGGAGTGACAGTGGACTCACCTGGCAGTATAAAGGAGAATACACACAAAGTGGAGAATGCCAGGTAAAAGCTGCTGGCTTTGAGTAGTAATGTGTAGATTCAACTTAAAATGAGGGCTTAGCTCAGTGAGTCAAGAGAAAACTATTCAGGCTACTGGGATTTGGCTGCACCTTGATCTACATTTCCTGCAAAACTGAAATGCTGGCTCCTGCTCTGGGCATTTCAGATAGGTTTAAGAGCTCTGCTAGCAAAACTTAGATTATTTAAATATAACACAAGTAGCTCCTGCTATTAGAGCATGTGGTGATTCTTAAACCATTGTGCATGCAATTCCTTGGAATAGCAAGGAAGCTATGGACAATTCTTTGGTCCAAGTATTCCAGAGCAACTCTGGACTTGGGAGACTGAACATTAAGCAGCTGTGTATTTTGTCATTGCTACTTAACCCTTGTTTTGCATTTTGCCAGTATATGTGAAATCGTTATTGTGGCTTTGGTATCTCATCAAAACTAGTTCTGTCCTAATAGCTTGTTACTGTGGATGCTGTGCCTCGAGTAGAGAAAGTGCTGGGGAGGGAAACAGCCTTGTTAAAACAGAGGAAGGAACAGAGAAATAACTTCTGAAGGAGGGTTTTTAGGCACAGGAATTTACTTGCATAGCTGTGTAGGCATAGGCTGACTGCCTGGTACAGCTTCACTTTCATCTTTATTGTCTTCTTGATCCTAGTGTGTAGCTGTTATGTAAACAAAAAAATCTAACTACCTCCTAATAAATCTTCTCTTTAGCCATCTGTAAAAAGCTGTTTCCAGTCATAGAGTTTCTAACCTCTTTTCTCTCCTTTTGACTTGTATTTTGTTGGGTGTTATTCTGGAATTTCTGGACTACCTTCCTGGCTGTAGTCTGTCAGTGTTTTTTTATGTCAATAACTTGCTAACATGTGAACCCATAAGGCAAAACTGGAACTCTTGGGGTTTTTTTCTTCAGACTTGGGGAGTGGGGTGGAGTTCTTCCTTCTGCCACTTGCAAGACTGATAAACAATTCTGAGAAAAGAGCTACAGCTCAGTAGAGAAGGAAACAACAGTACAGCTCCATAGCATGATAAGTGGTTGTTGTTGTTCTAAGCCAGTTTATTCTCCCTGGGCAAACTTCAGAATTTGTGCGGGTTCTAGACTCGGAACTTGGGGTTCTAGACTC